>NC_069506.1:330578293-330600793 GCF_027579735.1 Bombina bombina | reverse complement strand
ATTACAACCTAAACACTTAGTAGATAACAAAATTCTCTCCATGTTGAAATAGTTTGACAGCCATCTAAGAAACTTCTAAGAGGCAAACAAGGGGCTGGCTGTTCGCATTTAAGGACATTTAAGAAATTTTAAGTGACATTGCGGGGGGGGGGGGGGTATTCCGGGAGAGAACTAGCCCCCAGCAAAATGACTGGCCCCATGTACCCTCCCAACTATGATCATTCTTCATATACCCAACACTACCTTGCCCAGGTTCCTCACATCTCAGTCGGGCCTCACTCATGGAACACTCAGGCCCCATCCATGACACATCAGATCACCATTCCTGCCCCCGCTGCAGCCCCTAAATTGTGAAGATTTTCCTTTTCTGCGTATGTAATAGTGGTGTTTTTTATTTAATTTATATTTTTTGTTTACTTTTTTTATATATTAATTTCATTCCATTTGTATAGTAAGGTTTTATTTGTTTATTCGGGAGGAGTTGCAGTTTCCTAGATAGATGCCGTTCCATTTATTATAATAAAGATGATTTTGCAACTTGCAGCTGATGAAGGGATGATTATAAAGCTGTTCTGCAATTTTCAAATTCTGAATTGCGGCATCTTTATTTCAGGTAGATTTTAGTTTCACAAACACGTTTTATCCAATATAGGGCAATGTCCCTTCCTTCTGCTCTCGCTTTCTAACAAACCTCCTCTTTTAAAAGAGAAGTTCCTTGTATTTTCAATAGTTTTCAGAACTAAAGTCTTATTTTAGTGATTTTAGAAAGGTTAGTGACTTTGTATAGCCTCCCTCTCCAATCTTAGTAAGTCTAGTCAACTGTATATATGTTATTTTTAATCCGCTGAGGCTGCATTCCTCCATCTATTGCTGTCTACACATTCTGTATATAGCTGAGCTACTTAAGGCTAGAATACAAGTGGCACACAAGTTGTAGCGCATTTTTCCAGCTTCTTGCATGCAATGTAAATAGCATGTATGTTGTGAGTTGAAATTAAAAGCGTTCGCTCGAGTGCAATCGCAATTAACACGTGTCCTGTTAGCGCGACATGAGAGCCTGTGTAAAGCTAGCAAAATATTCAAATGGTCTAAAAGTAGTGATGTCGTGAACTTAAAATTTTCCGTTTGCAAATGGCTAACGTGAATTTCCGCAAATGTTCGCGAATGGGCGAACCAGGAGAACCTCCATTGACTTCAATAGGCAGGCGAATTTTAAAACCCACAGGGACTCTTTCTGGCCACAATAGTGATGGAAAAGTTGTTTCAAGGGTACTAACACCTGGACTGTGGCATGCCGGAGGGGGATCCATAGCAAAACTCCCACGTAAAATTACATAGTTGATGCAGAGTCTGGTTTTAATCCATAAAGGGCATAAATCACCTAACATTCCTAAATTGTTTGGAATAACGTGCTTTAAAACATCAGGTATGATGTTGTATCGATCAGTTAGTGTAAGGGTTGCGTCTGCTTCACAGTGAAAGACCAAACTCCCCGTTTAACGCACCGCAAACAACAAGATGCTTGGTCAGTCCTCCTACTTGAAATTTGGGGCACTGCACGTGCAATCTACTGTTCCACCAGATATGAGTGGTGTTTTAAGTAGTACTATTCTTATCAGTTTAATCCTTGTTAAGTCCCCTATCAGGGGATGTGTATACGGCATGGATTTTAGGAACCGGGAGATGGAAAAAGATGCTTGGTCGGTCCGGCCACGAGATAGATAGATTTGATAGATAGATACATATATTAGATAGATCAATAGATGCAATAAATACATTTGATAGATACGATAGATAGATAGATTTGATAGATAAATAGATAGATTTGATAGATAGATAGATAATTTCCCAGACAGAGAATTACAAGACGTGCGGTCTGGGACCCATGGTAAGGTTACTTCCTTTTGCACAATCGAGTACAGGTTGGGGATTGCCTTTTGTGCAAAGAAATTTCGGCCGTGTACCTTCCACTGCGGTGCCCCCTATCAGGGGATGTGTATATGGCATGGATTTTAGGAACCGGGAGATGGAAAAAGATGCTTGGTCGGTCCTCCTACTTCAAATTTGGGGCACTGCGCATGCAATCTATTGTGCCACCAGATATGAGTGGTGTGTTAAGTAGTACTATTCTTATCAGTTTAATCCCTGTCACGTCCCCTATCAGGGGACGTGTATATGGCATGGATTTTAGGAACCGGGAGATGGAAAAAGATACTTGGTCGGTCCGGCCACGAGATAGGTAGATCTGATAGATAGATAGATAGATAGATAGATACATAGATTAGATAGATAGATCAATAGATGCAATAGATACATTTGATAGATATGATAGATAGATTTGATAGATAAATAGATAGATTTGCTAGATAGATAATTTCCCAGACAGAGAATTACAAGACGTGCGGTCTGGGATCCATGGTAAGGTTACTTCCTTTTGCACAATCGAGTACAGGTTGGGGATTGCCTTTTGTGCAAAAAAATTTCGGCCGGGTACCTTCCACTGCGGTGTCCCCTATCAGGGGACGTGTATATGGCATGGATTTTAGGAGCCGGGAGATGGAAAAAGATGCTTGGTCGGTCCTCCTACTTCAAATTTGGGGCACTGCGCGTGCAATCTACTGTGCCACCAGATATGAGTGGTGTGTTAAGTAGTACTATTCTTATCAGTTTAATCCCTGTTACGTCCCCTATCAGGGGACTTGTATATGGCATGGATTTTAGGAACCGGGAGATGGAAAAAGATGCTTGGTCGGTCCGGCCACAAGATGGATTTGATAGATAGATAGATACATAGATTAGATAGATAGATCAATAGATGCAATAGATACATTTGATAGATACGATAGTTAGATTTGATAGATAAATAGATAGATTTGATAGATAGATAATTTCCCAGACAGAGAATTACAAGACGTGCGGTCTGAGACCCATGGTAAGGTTACTTCCTTTTGTACAATCGAGTACAGGTTGACGATTGCCTTTTGTGCAAAGAAATTTCGGCCGGGTACCTTTCACTGCGGTGTCCCCTATCAGGGGATGTGTATATGGCATGGATTTTAGGAACCGGGAGATGGAAAAAGGTGCTTGGTCGGTCCTGCTACTTCAAATTTGGGGCACTGCGCTTGCAATCATGGCCGGACTTTTAGCCGACGGAGATTTGGCAGACAGACATTTGGCCGACGCACATTTGGCCAAAACACAAGTGGCTGTCAGATAACAGTCCAGCCAAAAATAGATAGATTTGATAGATAGATAGATAGATAGATACACAGATTAGATAGATAGATCAATAGATGCAATAGATACATTCGATAGATACGATAGATAGATAGATAGATAGATAGATTTGATAGATAAATAGATAGATTTGATAGATAGATAATTTCCCAGACAGAGAATTACAAGACGTGCTTTCTGGGACCCATGGTAAGGTTCCCAGAGGCAGTTGCGGCACCAGGGGACGTGTATATGGCATGGATTTTAGGAACCGGGAGATGGAAAAAGATGCTTGGTCGGTCCTCCTACTTCAAATTTGGGGCACTGCACGTGCAATCTAATGTGCCACCAGATAGGAGTGGTGTGTTAAGTAGTACTATTCCTATCAGTTTAATCCCTGTTTTGTGCCTTTTTTTTTGGTTTGGTTTTTGAAGCCACAGTGCAGCACCAGAGGCCAGAAAAATTTGGCATGTACACATGCCTGAAATATTAGGTATTGTTGCAGCCGCTGCTGTAGCAGCGGGCAGAAACATTGATGTTTGTTTCCCAGGCAGAAAGTGCCCTAAAACATTGCGGCTTGAACCCTAGTTGGTGGCGGATAAGTCACGCAAGTCATCCGGCATTCGAAGATAAAATACAGCAGCGTGTGGACCATTTTTAGCCCAAGGCAGCTCATCTCATCAGGCCTTTTTTACTCGAATGTATCGCCCAATGTCAGTCCCTTTGGGATCCATCCCACATTCATCTTAATAAAGGTGAGGTAATCTAGACTTTTTTGACCTAGGCGACTTCTCTTCTCAGTGACAATACCTCCTGCAGCACTGAAGGTCCTTTCTGACAGGACACTTGAAGCGGGGCAGGCCAGAAGTTCTATTGCAAATTGGGATAGCTCAGGCCACAGGTCAAGCCTGCACACCCAGTAGTTAAGGGGTTCATTGCTCCTCAGAGTGTCGAGATCTGCAGTTAAGGCGAGGTAGTCTGCTACCTGTCGGTCGAGTCGTTCTCTGAGGGTGGCTCCCGAAGGGCTGTGACGATGCATAGGAGTTAAAAAGCTCCACATGTCCTCCATCAACAAAATGTCTGTAAAGTGTCCTGTCCTTGCCGGCATGGTCGTGGGAGTCGGAGGATTACTTTCACCTCTTCCCCTGTTAGATTCCCATTGTGCTGTGACATCACCCTTATACGCTGTGTAAAGCATACTTTTTAATTTATTTTGGAACTGCTGCATCCTTTCTGACTTGTGGTAATTCGGTAACATTTCAGGCACTTTATGCTTATACTGGGGGTCTAGTAGCGTGGACACCCAGTACAGGTCATTCTCCTTCAGCTTTTTTATACAAGGGTCACTCAACAGGCACAACAGCATGAAAGACCCCATTTGCACAAGGGTGGATGCCGAGCTACTCATGTCCCGTTCCTCGTCCTCAGTGATCTCACTGAAGGTATCTTCTTCCCCCCAGCCACGTACAACACCACGGGTACCAGATAGGTGACAACAAGCACCCTGGGATGCCTGTTGTGGTTGGTATTCCTCCTCCTCCTCAAAGCCACATTCCTCCTCTGACTCCTCTTCCTCGCAATCCTCTTCCAGCATTGCCGCTGGTCCAGCAAGCGATGCTGAATTGCTGATAAGGCTGTTTCTGGTGGTGATGGTGACCACAACTCTTCCTCTTCACGCTCATCTACGGCCTGATCCAGCACTATTCACAGGGCACACTCCAGGAAGAAAACAAATGGTATGATGTCGCTGATGGTGCCTTCGGTGTGACTGACTAGGTTTGTCACCTCTTCAAAAGGATGTATGAGCCTACAGGCATTGCGCATGAGCGTCCAGTAACATGGCAAAAAAATTCCCAGCTCCACAGAGGCTGTCCTAGCACCCCGGTCATACAAATACTCGTTAATGGATTTTTCTTGTTGGAGCAGACGGTCGAACATTAGGAGTGTTGAATTCCAACATGTCAGGCTGTCGCAAATCAAGCGCCTTACTGGCATGTTGTTTTGCCACTGGATATCGGAAAAGTGTGCCATGGCCGTATGGCCACACACCTTCCTGGCCTGCTTCAGGACATCCTGTAAGCCTGGGTACTTATGCACAAAGTGTTGTACGATCAGATTACACACATGTGCCATGCACGGCACATGTGTCAACTTGCCCAATTTCAATGCCGCCACCAAATTACTTCCGTTGTCAGAAACGATCTCCAGTTGGTGCGGAGTCAGCCACTGATTCACCTGTGCGTTCAGGGTGGACAGCAGTGCTGGTCCGGTGTGACTCTCTGCTTTCAGGCAAGTCAATCCCAAGACGGCGTGACATTGCTGTATCTGGGATGTGCAGTAGTACCTGCGGAGCTGGGGGGTGCCGTTGATGTGGAGCAAGACGCAGCAGCAGAAGAGGACTCAGCCGAGGAAGTTATGGAAGAGGATGGAGTAGGAGGAGTAGAGGAGGTGGCAGCAGGCCTGCCTGCAAGTCGTGGCGGTGTCACCAACTACTCCTCTGCAGAGCCATGAATTCCATGCTTTGCAGCCATTAGCAGGTTTACCCAATGCGCAGTGTAGGTGATATACCTGCCCTGACCATGCTTTGCAGACCAGCTATCAGTGGACTTCCCACGACTCAGTTTCTTTTGGCACAGGTTGCAAATGGCATCGCTGTTGTCAGAGGCAGACACACAAAAAAAAATGCCACACTGCTGAGCTCTGCGATGATGGCATTCTGGTGGTGGCAACAGCATGCGTTGATTGGCGTGCTGTCTGGCTGACCCCGGGTGCCGATGCATGCTGTCTGACTGTGCCACTAGCTCCTTGCGATGACCTCCCCCTGCTTCCAACTCGTCTTCTCCTCCTCCTCCTCTCTGTCTCCCCATCTGAACTTTCCCCCTGTTCTTCTTCTCTTCTAGCGGGCAACCACGTGACATCCACGGATGCATCGTCATCATCAACCGCTTCACTTGTATCTGACAAATCAACAAAGGAAGCAGCAGCGGGTACAACATCATCATCATCACACCGTATGTCCATGTCTGTAATGCTGCCTGACTGAGACATATCACTGTTATCTACATCCTCTGTCAATGATGGTTGTGCATCACTCATTTCTTCCAACTGATGTGTAAAAAACTCCTCTGACAGATCAAGTGAAGAGGCTGTGGTGCTAGTGTTGGTGGTGGTGGCAGGCGGGCGAGTGGTAACTTGAGAGGTGCCCGAAGATAAGCTGGAGGTGGATGGTCCTGTCATTTTTTTTTAAATGTACACTTACACTACTATTAAACAAGATATGAGTGGTGGCACTGGGCAAGTGGGCACAGTATAAGTTGTGAGCCTGACACAAAAAAAGCAGACTGATGTTTCACAGTTCAAAAAGTTTTTATTTTTTTAAATGTACACTTACACTACTATTAAACAAGATATAAGTGGTGGCACTGGGCAAGTGGGCACAGTATACGCTGTGAGCCTGACACAAAAAAGCAGACTGATGTTTCACAGTCCAAAAAGTTTTTTTTGTTTTTAAATGTACACTTACACTACTATTAAAAAAGATATGAGTGGTGGCACTGGGCAAGTGGGCACAGTATACGCTGTGAACCTGACACAAAAAAGCAGACTGATGTTTCACAGTCCAAAAAGTTAATTTTTTTAAATGTACACTTACACTACTATTAAACAAGATTAGTGATGTCGCGAACAGTTCTGCCGCGAATAGTTTGCAGCGAACATAGCATGTTCGCATTCGCAGTGGACGGCGAACATATGCGATGTTCGATCCGCCCCCTATTCGTCATCATTGAATAAACTTTGACCCTGTAACTCACAGTCACAAGACACATTCCAGCCAATCAGCAGCAGACACTCCCTCCCAGACCCTCCCACTTCCTGGACAGCATCCATTTTAGATTCATTTGGAGCCTGCATTCTTAATGAGAGGAGGGACAGTGTAGCTGCTGCTGATTTAATAGGGAAATCGATAGCTAGGCTAGTGTATTCAGTGTCCACTACAGTCCTGAAGGACTCATCTGATCTCTGCTGTAAGGACAGCACCCCAAAAAGCCCTTTTTAGGGCTAGAACATCAGTCTGCTTTTTTCCCCCTGTGTAATCTAATTGCAGTTGCCTGCCTGCCAGCTCAGGCTCACAGCGTATACTGTGCCCACTTGCCCAGTGCCACCACTCATATCTGGTGTAACAGTAGTGTACATTTAAAAAAAATAAAAAACTTTTTTTTAATTTGAAATAATAGCAGTCATTTTCCTTCACACGTATGCATTTGAGGTCCTGCCAGGGCACAGTGTGACACCAGTGCAAGTCATATCTGCTAAAAAAAGTAGTGTACATTTAAAAAAAAAAAAAAAAACCTTTTTTTAATTTGAAATAGTAAATAGGAGGTAAATCCCAGGCGCCAATATATGGCTAAGGTTTAAAGTGTTAAAAATGTTTATTACAGCTCGTCATATAATGTTAAAATGTAGTTAAATTACAAGGCTAAAAAGCATGGATCCACGCTATACAATAAAAGATAATAATGGTAGAAAATAACAGTATACAATAGGACAATTGGACATAGAACAGTTTAAACAATAGTGCTATACAGTGACTTGGTGCAATACTCCAAGTGAGCTAAAACTGGGGTGATGACGTCAGGGGTTACAGTAAGAAAGGCCAATACAAACAGTGAAAAAATCCATCAGAAAATCAAAAGATCAAATATCAAGATAAAAAATAGTGTCCAATGGGAAGTTAACGTCCAAAGTGGAAAAAATGTGTATCCTTAAAAAGTCAGTGCAAGAGGTAGTTAGTACGTGAGAAAATTTCAAAAATTTCAAAATTTTAACCTTGATCCAAAATAAATCCGATGCGATGCTCCTATTTAGTGTGCTTCCGAAAAAGGTAGAAAAAATATAGAAAAAATATAGAAAAAATATAGAATATTAGTGTAGGTGTGGCCAGCCTGGAGTGGCTGGAGTGGTGAAGGTGAGAGCACACTCAATGACACAGTGCAGACAATTCCAAAAATGAAAATATAAATAAAAAAATTAAAAATTCAGGGGGAAAACAATATATATATATATATATAAAACCTGTGGAGAGAAAGATAAAAACAATGTGTAGAATGATCACAATATGTTCCTCAAATGAAATAAGGCTTACCAGTGTTGTCTACGTGTTTCGGCCTTCTCTGGGCCTTTATCAAGACTGGTGTGTGTTACTTACTGATGGCCTTATATAGGGGATGTGTAATTACAACCGGAAGTGCTTTGGTTTAGCCACTTCCGGTTTGGCGATTTCTGTATTTCTCACAAAATAAGTCTAATATGTTATTCCTTAACATAGTTGGTACATCAAAAGTTGCTGCTGTATTCTATTACTAGTATTTTGAGGGGTCTTTGTTTATGATTTCTATATGTTTGTAAGTACGCTATATTTGTTAGTGATGTCACTTCCGGTTTGGGCACTTCCGGTTTGACGATTTTCATTTCTGTATTTCTCACAAAATAAGTCTAATATGTTATTCCTTAACATAGTTGGTACATCAAAAGTTGCTACTGTATTCTATTGCTAGTATTTTGTTTAATTTGAAATAATAGCAGTCATTTTCCTTCACACGTGTGCGTTTCAGGTCCTGCCAGGGCACAGTGTCACACCAGTGCAAGTCATATCTGATAAAACAGTAGTGTACATTTAAAAAAAAAAAAAACCTTTTTTTACTGTGAAATAATAGCAGTCAGTTTCCTTCACACGTGTGCGTTCCAGGTCCTGCCAGGGCACAGTGTCACACCAGTGCAAGTCATATCTGCTAAAACAGTAGTGTACATTTTAAAAAAACAACAACCTTTTTTTACTGTGAAATAATAGCAGTCAGTTTCCTTCACACGTGTGCGTTTCAGGTCCTGCCAGGACACAGTGTGACACCAGTGCAAGTCATATCTGCTAAAACAGTAGTGTATATTTAAAAAAAAAAAAAAACCTTTTTTTACTGTGAAATAATAGCAGTCAGTTTCCTTCACACGTGTGCGTTCCAGATCCTGCCAGGGCACAGTGTCACACCAGTGCAAGTCATATCTGCTAAAACAGTAGTGTACATACATTTAAAAAAACAAACCTTTTTTATTGTGAAATAATAGCAGTCAGTTTCTCTCACACATGTGCGCTCCAGGTCCTGCCAGGGCACAGTGTCACACCAGTGCAAGTCATATCTACTAAAACAGTAGTGTACATACATTTAAAAAAAAAAACAACCTATTTTACTGTGAAATAATAGCAGTCAGTTTCCCTTAAAAGTGTGCCTTCCAGGTCCTGCCAGGGTACAGTGTCACACCAGTGCAAGTCATATCTGCTAAAACAGTAGTGTACATACATTAAAAAAAAACAAAAAACTTTTTTATTGTGAAATAATAGCAGTCAGTTTCCCTCACACGTGTGCGCTCCAGGTCCTGCCAGGGCACAGTGTCACACCAGTGCAAGTCATATCTACCAAAACAGTAGTGTACATACATTTAAAAAAAAAAACACCTTTTTTTACTGTGAAATAATAGCAGACAGTTTCCCTCACACGTGTGCGTTCCAGGTCCTGCCAGGGCACAGTGCAAGTCATATCTGCTAAAACAGTAGTGTACATTTAAAAAAAAAAAAAACCCTTACACTACCTGAACGATACAACATCATACCTGATGTTTTAAAGCACGTTATTCCAAACAATTTAGGAATGTTAGGTGATTTATGCCCTTTATGGATTAAAACCAGACTCTGCATCAACTATGTAATTTTCCATGGGAGTTTGCCTTGGACCCCCCTCCGGCATACCACAGTCCAGGTGTTAGTCCCCTTGAAACAACTTTTCCATCACTTTTGTGGTCAGAAAGAGTCCCTGTGGGTTTTAAAATTCGCCTGCCTATTGAAGTTTATGGCGGTTCGCCCGGTTCGCCGGTTCGCAAACTTTTGTGGAAGTTCGCGTTTGCCGTTCGTGAACGCAAAATTTTAGGTTTGCGACATCACTAAACAAGATATGAGTGGTGGCACCGGGCAAGTGGGCCCAGTATAAGCTGTGATCCTGAAACAAAAAAGCAAACTGATGTTTCACAGTCCAAAAAGTTTTTTGTTTTTAAATGTACACTTACACTACTATTAAACAAGATATGAGTGGTGGCACTGGGCAAGTGGGCACAGTATACGCTGTGAGCCTGACACAAAAAAGCAGACTGATGTTTCACAGTCCAAAAAGTTTTTTGTTTTTAAATTTACACTACTGTTACACCAGATATGAGTGGTGGCACTGGGCAAGTGGGCACAGTATACGCTGTGAGCCTGGCACACACGCTGGCAGGCAGGCAAATGCAATTAGATTACACAAGCAGACTGTTGTTTCACAGTCAAAAAAGGTTTTTTTTTAAATTTACACTACTGTTACACCAGATATGAGTGGGGGCACTGGCCAAGTGGGCACAGTATACGCTGTGAGCCTGGCACACACGCTGGCAGGCAGGCAACTGCAATTAGATTACACTAGCAGACTGATGTTTCACAGTCGAAATTTTTTTTTTTTAAATTTACACTACTGTTACACCAGATATGAGTGGTGGCACTGGGCAAGGGGGCCTGGCACACACGCTGGCAGGCAGGCAACTGCAATTAGATTACACTAGCAGACTGATGTTTCACAGTCAAAAAAGTTTTTTTTAATTAAATTTACACTACTGTTACACCAGATATGAGTGGTGGCACTGGGCAAGTGGGCCTGGCACACACGCTGGCAGGCAGGCAACTGCAATTAGATTACACTAGTAGACTGATGTTTCACAGTCAAAAAAGTTTTTTTGTTTTACATTTACACTACTGTTACACCAGATATGAGTGGTGTGGCACTGGGCAAGTGGGCCTGGCACACACTGGCAGGCAGGCAACTACAATTAGATTACACTAGCAGACTGATGTTTCACAGTCCAAAAAGTTATTTGTTTTTAAATTTACACTGCTGTTACACCAGATATGAGTGGTGGCACTGGGCAAGTGGCTTAGCAGGCAGGCAACTGCAATTAGATTACACAGGGGAAAAAAAATGATGTTCTAGCCCTAAAAAGGGCTTTTTGGGGTGCTGTCCTTACAGCAGAGATCAGATGAGTCCTTCAGGACTGTAGTGGACACTGAATACACTAGCCTAGCTATCAATTTTCCTATTAAATCACCAGCAGCTACACTGTCCCTCCTCTTACTAACTATGCAGCTTCCGAATGAATCTAAAATGGCTGCTGTCCAGGAGCTGGGAGGGTCTGGGAGGGAGGGTCTGCTGCTGATTGGCTGGAATGTGTCTGCAGACTGTGAGATACAGGGTCAAAGTTTACTCAATGATGACAAATAGGGGGCGGATCGAACATTGCATATGTTCGCCCGCCGCTGCAAACGCAAAATGTTATGTTCGTCGGAACTATTCGCTGGCGAACTATTCGCGACATCACTATCTAACAGTACTGTTTATTGCCAGCAATTCCAAGAGGCGTTTTACAATACATTTCAGTGGGTGGCAATACTTCTCTGTCGATATATTCAAAGCAGCATCACCACCTACATCAAAGGTGTAATCTAAATGATCCCTTACAGAGTTCTGTATGACAATACAATTTACATGTGTCCAGAAACAAATCAGTAAAAGACTGATAAGAGAGTACAAATATAGCACTCAACAATTTTTAAAGGACAGTCAACAGCAGAATTTTTGTTGTTAACCATTCCCCAGTTTTGCATAACCAACACAGTTATAATAATGTACTTTTTACCTCTGTGATTACCTTGTATCTAAGCCTCTGCAGACTGCCCCCTTATTTTAGTTCTTTTGACAGACTTTCATTTTAGCCAATCATTTTAGCCAATTAGTGTTGATTCCTAGGTAACTTCACATGCATGAGCTCAATGTTATCTATATGACACACACGAACTAACGCCCTCTAGTTGTGAAAAACTGTCAAAATGCATTCAGATTAGAGGCGTCCTTCAAAGTCTAAGAAATTAGCATATGAGCATGGCTTCCTTCAATCTGTATTTGCGGTGACAACAAGGGAAAGTGGGAAGTGGAATTATATTAAACAGCCTTGCAGTGGATCACAGACTGTCTGAGCAGCTGACAAGTCTACAGATTGTGTATTCAAGCGGCACTTACCTCATATGATTGAGGTAATTTTGAGTAAGTAGGCACTCTACTTATTTTAAGCACGTTAACTGGGAATTTGGAATTCATCTTTTTCTGGACGTGGGATACCTTGGGATAAACATTCTTTTATTCTCAATATAAGTGGAAATGTTTTTGCTCTCGTCTATAAGAGCTGTTATTTTTGCTGGCACTCAGTCACCTAGATTACGAGTTTTGCGTTAACAGGGGTGCGGTGCTAACAAGCAGTTTTCCCTCACCGCTCACCTACAGACAACGCTGGTATTACAGGTTTATAGAAACCCGGCGTTAGCCGCAGAAAAGTGAGCGGAGAGCAAAATTTTGCTCCACATCTCACCTCAATACCAGCGCTGCTTATGGTAGCGGTGAGCTGGCTAAACGTGCTTGTGCACGATTTCCTCATAGAAATCAATGGGGGAGAGCCTGCTGAAAAAAAACCTAACACCTGCAAAAAAGCAGCGCTCAGCTCCTAATGCAGCCCCATTGATTCCTATGGGGAAACACATTTTAAGTCTACACCTAACACCCTAACATGAACCCCGAGTCTAAACACCCCTAATCTTACACTTATTAACCCCTAATCTGCCGCCCCCGACATCGCCAACACCTGCATAATATTATTAGCCCCAAATCTGCCGCTCCGGACACAGCCGCCACCTACATTATACTTATTAACCCCTAATCTGCTGACCCAACATCGCCAAACCCTACATTATATTTATTAACCCCTAATCTGCCGCCCCAATGTCGCCGCAACCTAACTACATTTATTAACCCCTAATCTGCCGCCCCCAACGTTGCTGCCACTATATTAAATGTATTAACCCCTAAACCTAAGTCTAACCCTAAACCTAACCCCCCTAACTTAAATATAATTTAAATATATCTAAATAAATATTCCTATCATTAACTAAATTATTCCTATTTTTTAAACTAATTACACCTAATCTAGTCCCCCTAATAAAATAATAAAGCCCCCCAAAATAATAAAAAGCCCTACCCTATACTAAATTACAAATAGCCCTTAAAAGGGCCTTTTGCTGGGCATTGCCCCAAAGTAATCAGCTCTTTTACCTGTAAAAAAAAAGTACAATACCCCCAACATTAAAACCCACCACCCACACACCCAACCCTATTATAAAACCCTAACACTAACCCCTTGAAGATCACCCTACCTTGAGAAGTCTTCACCCAACCGGGCCGAAGTCCTCAACAAAGCCGGGCGAAGTGGTCCTCCAGACGGGCAGAAGTCTTCATCCAGGCGGCATCTTCTATCTTCATCCATCCAGTGCAGAGCGGCTCAATCCAGCTCAATCCTATTGGCTAATTGGATCAGCCAATAGGATTGAACTTCAATCCTATTGGCTGATTGCATCAGCCAATAGGATTTTTTCTACCTTGCATCAGCCAATCGGAATTCAAAGGACGCCATCTTGGGTTACTTTTTTTTTTATAACCTATATTTCATTGTATATGTGGCTTTATTTCTTCATTAAGGATAAGGGTCTATTTTGATTCCCAAATACAACTATGTGTACCATAAATAATCTATTTAAGTTCGTTATGGTTAACATTTTGTTTTTAACTGATTGATGCCCCTTTAAATAGAGGCCAGACACACAACATACAGACAGCAGTGATCAAGCGTGGAGAACCACGCAAAACATGTCTGCGGTCTTTCTTGTTGTGACCCTGACCTCTTACTAATGGAGTTTCGGCTTTTTATTTGTTTTTACTGAGTACCCCAAATAAAGGCTATGGCCTCTAGTTATGAAGCCGTCTACTTACCTGCATTCGCCGGCCCAATACGCTTGCCTAAGCTCGCCTACCATCGCCGCAGTGGACCTGAATACGTTTGCCAAATTTTCAAAAAAGCTGTCAAGAAGCCGCGCACCAAGTACGGAGCGATGAGCAGCTGACTGTTGTTAACTGATAGTCATCGATCTCGCTGCTCATCGGCTTCTTCGCAGCTTTCTTGATAGCCTGTCACTAAGCACCCACACTAAACTACACTGTTTTACCCCCTAAACCACCGCTCCCGGAGCCCCCCCGCACCTAAATAAAGTTATTACCCCCTAAAACGCTGCTCCTGGACCCCGCCGCAACTATAATAAGAGTATTAACCCCTAAACCGCCGCTCCCGGACCCCGCCACCACCTACATTATACCTATTAACCCCTATCCTGCCCCCTCTACACCGCCGCCACCTATATTCAAGTTATTAACCCCTATCCTGCGGATCCCGGACCCCACAACTAAATACATTGTTTAACCCCTAAACCGCCGCACCCGGAGCCCACCGCCACCTACATTACATTTATTAACCCCTATCCTGCCGCCCACTACACCGCCGTCACCTACATTAAACTCATTAACCCCTAAACCGCCGCTTACGGACCCCGCCCCAACTAAATTAAATGTTTAACCCCTAAACCGCCGCTCCCGGATCCCGCCGCCACCTATATTAAACTTATTAACCCCTAAACCTAAGTCTAACACTAAAACCCCCCTAACTTTAATACTATTTTAATTTTATAAATCTAAATAAAACTTACTATTATTAACTAACGCCTAGATTTCTGCGTTAGCCGTCCAAACCAGCGTTAAGGGGTCCTAACGCTGGTTTTTACCGCCCGCTGGTATTTAGAGTCAGTCAGGAAAGGTTCTAACGCTCACTTTCCAGCCATGACTTTGCCATACCGCAGATCCCCCTACGCCAATTGCGTATCCTATCTTTTCAATGGGATCTTTCTAACGCTGGTATTTAGAGTCTTGGCTGAAGTGAGCGTTAGAAATCTAACGACAAAACTCCAGCCGCAGACAAAAGCCAGGAGTTAAGAGCTTTCTGGGCTAACGCCGGATCATAAAGCTCTTAACTACTGTGCTCTAAAGTACACTAACACCCATAAATTACCTATGTACCCCTAAACCGAGGCCCCCCCACATCGCCGCCACTCTATTAAATTTGTTTAACCCCTAATCTGCCGACCGCACACCGCCGCCACCTACATTATCCCTATGTACCCCTAATCTGCTGCCCTTAACATCGCCGACCCCTACATAATATTTCTTACCCCCTAATCTGCCCCCCCAACGTCGCCGCTACCTACCTACAATTATTAACCCCTAATCTGCCGACCGGACCTCGCCTCTACTATAATAAATGTATTAACCCCTAAAGCTAAGTCTAACCCTAACCCTAACACCCCCCTAAATTAAATATAATTTAAATCTAACGAAATAAAATAAATCTTATTAAATAAATTATTCCTATTTAAACTATTTAATAGCTATTGTACCTAGTTAAAATAAATACAAAGTTGCCTGTAAAGTAAATATTAATCCTAAAATAGCTACAATATAATTATTATTTATATTGTAGCTATATTAGGGTTTATTTTACAGGTAAGTATTTAGCATTAAATAGGAATAATTTATTTAATAAGATTTATTTTATTTCATTAGATTTAAATTATATTTAATTTAGGGGGGTGTTAGGGTTAGGGTTAGACATAGCTTTAGGGGTTAATACATTTATTAGAGTAGCGGTGAGGTCCGGTCGGCAGATTAGGGGTTAATAAGTGTAAGGTTAGGGGTGTTTAGACTCGGGGTACATGTTAGGGTGTTAGGTGCAGACTTAGGAAGTGTTTCCCCATAGGAAACAATGGGGCTGCGTTAGGAGCTGAACGCTGCTTTTTTGCAGGTGTTAGGTTTTTTTTCAGCTCAAACTGCCCCATTGTTTCCTATAGGGGAATCATGCACAAGCACGTTTTTTAAGCTGGCCGCGTCCGAAAGCACCGCTGGTATTTAGGGTTGAAGTGGCGGTAAATTATGCTATACGCTCCCTTTTTGGAGCCTAACGCAGCCCTTCAGAGAACTCTAAATACCAGCGTTATTTAAAAGGTGCGGGGGGAAAAATACACACATAGCTAACGCACCCCTTTGGCCACAGAACTCTAAATCTAACCGTAAATTATTCCCATTTAAAAATAAATACTTACTTATAAAATAAACCCTAAGGCCTAGATTTGGAGTTTGGCGGTAGCCGTGAAAACCAGCGTTAGAGGCTCCTAATGCTGGTTTTAGGCTACCGCCGGTATTTGGAGTCATTCAAAAAAGGGTCTAACCCTCACTTTTCAGCCGCGACTTTTCCATACCGCAGATCCCCTTACGTCAATTGCGTATCCTATCTTTTCAATGGGATCTTTCTAACTCCGGTATTTAGAGTCGTGTCTGAAGTGAGCGTTAGAATTCTAACGACAAAACTCCAGCCGCAGAAAAAAGTCAGTAATTAAGAGCTTTCTGGGCTAACGCCGGTTCAGAAAGCTCTTAACTACTGTGCTCTAAAGTACACTAACACCCATAAACTACCTATGTACCCCTAAACCGAGGCCCCCCCCACATCGCCGACACTCGATTAAATTTTTTTAACCCCTTATCTGCCGACCGCCACCTACGTTATCCTTATGTACCCCTAATCTGCTGCCCCTAACACCGCCGACCCCTATATTATATTTATTAACCCCTAACCTGCCCCCCACAACGTCGCAGCCAGCTACCTACAATAATTAACCCCTAATCTGCCTGAACAGGGCCCTTTTCGGGGCATGCCCCAAGAAGTTCAGCTCTTTTGCCTGTAAAAAAAAACATACAATGCCCCCCCCAACATTACAACCCACCACCCACATACCCCTAATCTAACCCAAACGCCCTTAAATAAACCTAACACTAAGCCCCTGAAGATCTCCCTACCTTGAGTCGTCTTCACCCAGCCGAGCCAAATTCTTCATCCAAGCGGAGCAAGAAGAGGTCCTCCATCCGGTAGAAGTCTTCATCCAAGCGGGGCAGAAGAGGTCTTCCATCCGATTGAAGTCTTCATCCAAGCGGCATCTTCTATCGTCATCCATCCGGAGCGGAGCGGCAGCATCCTGAAGACCTCCGACGCGGAACATCCATCCTGGCCGACGACTGAACGACGAATGACGGTTCCTTTAAATGACGTCATCCAAGATGGCGTCCCTCGAATTCCGATTGGCTGATAGGATTCTATCAGCCAATCTGAATTAAGGTAGGAATATTCTGATTGGCTGATGGAATCAGCCAATCAGAATCAAGTTCAATCCGATTGGCTGATCCAATCAGCCAATCAGATTGAGCTCGCATTCTATTGGCTGTTCCGATCATTGTGGGTGGTGGGTTGTAATGTTGGGGGGGTATTGTATGTTTTTTTTACAGGCAAAAGAGCTGAACTTCTTGGGGCATGCCCCGAAAAGGGCCCTGTTCAGGGCTGGTAAGGTAAAAGAGCTTTGAACTTTAGTAATTTAGAATACAGTAATATATTTCTAATGTTTGTAAATATTTTTTTATTTTTTGTAACTTAGTTCTTTTTTATTTTTTGTACTTTAGTTAGTTTATTTCGTTGTATTTATTTGTAGGAATTGTATTTAATTTATTTATTGATAGTGTAGTGTTAGGTTTAATTGTAGATAATTATAGGTATTTTATTTAATTTATTTATTGATAGTGTAGTGTTAGGTTTAATTGTAACTTAGGTTAGGATTTATTTTACAGGTAAATTTGTAATTATTTTAACTATTTTAGCTATTAAATAGTTCTTAACTATTTAATAGCTATTGTACCTGGTTAAAATAAATACAAAGTTACCTGTAAAATAAATATTAATCCTAAAATAGCTATAATATAATTATAATTTATATTGTAGCTATATTAGGGTTTATTTTACAGGTAAGTATTTAGCTTTAAATAGGAATAATTTATTTAATAAGAGTTAATTAATTTCGTTAGATTAAAATTATATTTAATTTATGGGGGTGTTAGTGTTAGGGTTAGACTTAGCTTTAGGGGTTAATACATTTATTACAATAGCGGTGAGCTCCAGTCGGCAGATTAGGGGTTAATAATTTAAGTTAGGTGTCGGCGATGTTAGGGAGGGCAGATTAGGGGTCAATACTATTTATTATAGGGTTAGTGAGGCGGATTAGGGGTTAATAACTTTATAATAATAGCGGTGCAGTCCGCTCGGCAGATTAGGGGTTAATAAGTGTAGGCAGGTGGAGGCGACGTTGTGGGGGGCAGATTAGGGGTTAATAAATATAATATAGGGGTCGGCAGCAGATTAGGGGTACATAGGGATAATGTAAATAGCGGCGGTTTACGGAGCGGCAGATTAGGGGTTAAAAAAAATATGCAGGGGTCAGCGATAGCGGGGGCAGCAGAATAGGGGTTAATAAGTGTAAGGTTAGGGGTGTTTAGACTCGGGGTACATGTTAGGGTGTTAGGTGCAGACGTAGGAAGTGTTTCCCCATAGCAAACAATGGGGCTGCGTTAGGAGCTGAACGCGGCTTTTTTGCAGGTGTTAGGTTTTTTTTCAGCTCAAACAGCCCCATTGTTTCCTATGGGGGAATCGTGCACGAGCACGTTTTTGAGGCTGGCCGCGTCCGTAAGCAACTCTGGTATCGAGAGTTGAAGTTGCGTTAAATATGCTCTACGCTCCTTTTTTGGAGCCTAACGCAGCCATTCTGTGGACTCTCAATACCAGAGTTATTTTAAAGGTGCAGCCAGAAAAAAGCCAGCGTTAGATACGCAGGTTGTTACCGACAAAACTCTAAATCTAGCTGTAAGATAGCTACAATATAACTAATAATTATATTATATACTTCTCCTGTTCTAATAATTATATTGTTGCTATTTTAGGATTTATTTGTATTTTACAGGCAACTTTGTATTTATTTTAACTAGGTAGAATAGTTATTAAATAGTTATTAACTATTTAATAACTACCTAGCTAAAATACTTACAAAATTACCTGTAAAATAAATCCTAACCTAAGTTACAATTAAACCTAACACTACACTATCATTAAATTAATTAAATATATTAACTACAATTACCTGCAATTAAATTAAATTAAATTAAATAAACTAAACTATAGTACAAAAAACCCCCCACTAAATTACAGAAAATAAAAAATAATTACAAGAAGTTTAAACTAATTACACCTAATCTAACCCCCTCATAAAATAATAAAGCCCCCAAAAATAAAAAAATGCCCTACCCTATTCTAAATTACAAAGTAACCAGCTCTTTTACCAGCCCTTAAAAGGGCTTTTTGCTGGACATTGCCCCAAAGTAATCAGCTCTTTTACCTGTAAAAAAAAATACAACCCCCCCAACATTAAAACCCACCACCTACATACCCCTACTCTAACCCACCCAAAGTTCAATTGATGTTCCGATCAGCCAATAGAATGCGAGCTCAATCTGATTGGCTGATTGGATCAGCCAATCGGATTGAACTTCAATCTGATTGGCTGATTGAATCAGCCAATCAGATTTTTCCTACCTTAATTCCGATTGGGTGATAGAATCCTATCAGCCAATCGGAATTCGAGGGACGCCATCTTGGATGACGTCATTTAAAGGAACCGTCATTTGTCGTTTAGTCGTCGGTTGAAGAGGATGGCTCCACGTCGGCTCCTTGGAAGATGGCTCCGCTCCTCTCCGGATAGATGAAGATTGAAGACTTCTGCTGGATGGAGGACCTCTTCTGCGCCACTTGGAGGAAGATTTCGGCCCGGTTGGGTGAAGACGGCTCAAGGTAGGGTGATCTTCAGGGGGTTAGTATTAGGTTTTTTTAAGAGGGGTTTGGGTGGGTTAGAGTAGGGGTATGTGGGTGGTGAGAGCTGATTACTTTGGGGCAATGCCCCGCAAAAAGCCCTTTTAAAGGGCTGGTAAAAGAGCTGGTTACTTTGTAATTTAGAATAGGGTAGGGCATTTTTTTATTTTGGGGGGCTTTATTATTTTATTAGGGGGCTTAGATTAGGTGTAATTAGTTTAAACTTTAGTTTTTTTAATTTAATTTAATTTTAGGTAATTGTAGTTAATTTATTTAATTAATTTAATGATAGTGTAGTGTTAGTTTTAATTGTAACTTAGGTTAGGATTTATTTTACAAGTAATTTTGTAAGTATTTTAGCTAGGTAGTTATTAAATAGTTAATAACTATTTAATAACTATTCTACCTAGTTAAAATAAATACAAAGTTGCCTGTAAAATAAAAATAAATCCTAAAATAGCTACAATATAATTATTAGTTATATTGTAGCTATCTTAGGGTTTATTTTACAGGTAAGTATTTAGTTTTAAATAGGATTAATTTTGTTAATAAGAGTAATATTATTTAGATTTATTAAAATAATATTTAAGTTAGGGGGGTTAGTGTTAGACTTAAGTTTAGGGTTTAATAATTTTAATATAGGTGGCGGCGGTATAGGGGGGCAGGATAGGCGTTAATAATTTTAATATAGGTGGCGGAGGTATACGGGTGGCAGGATAGGGGTTAATAATTTTAATATAGGTGGCAGCAGTATATGGGGGCAGGATAGGGGTTAATAACTTTAATATAGGTGGCGGCAGGGTCCGGGAGCGGCAGTTTAGGGGTTAAACAATTTTTTTAGTTGCGGCGGGGTCCGGGATCCACAGGATAGGGGTTAATAAGTTTATGTAGGTGGCGGCGGTATAGGGGGCGGCAGATTAGGGGTTAATATGTATAATGTAGGTGGCGGCGGGGTCCGGGAGCGGCTGTTTAGAGGTTAACATGTTTATTATAGTTGTGGCGGGGTCCGGGAGCGGCAGTTTAGGGGTTAAAATGTTTAATATAGTTGTGGCGGGGTCCGGAAGCGGCAGTTTAGGGGTTTATAAGTTTATTTAGTTGCGGCTGTGTAGGGGGGGCAGGTTAGGGGTGTTTAGACTCGGGGTACATGTTAGGGTGTTAGGTGCAGACATCTACCATAGGAATCAATGGGATATCGGGCAGCAGCGAACATGAGCTTTCGCTATGGTCAGACTCCCATTAATTCCTATGGGATCCGCCGCCTCCAGGGCGGAGGATTTAAATCCAGGTGCGCTGCCCCGGAATAGTGGCGAGCATACCTGGTAGTAGTTTGATAACTAGCAAAAGTAGTCAGATTGTGCCGAACTTGCGTTTGGAACATCTGTAGTGACGTAACCATCGATCTGTGTCGGACTGAGTCCGGCGGATCGTAGGTTACATCACTATATTCTACTTTTGCCAGGCAGTAGGGCTTGATAACTAAGGTGAATTAGCCTCGCCACAAATACGCTGCGGAATTCCAGCGTATCTGCGGTTGACGGCTTGATAACTAGAGGCCTATACCTTTTATATTCTGCGGCTGGTGATCCTTTTTTCCTTCTTTTGGATATCCTTTGATTTGCTGCTTTGTGCTACCCTACTCCTGTGATGCCCGTAAGTACGTTTGGATTCTACTTTCTCACTCACCTGCACTATAACAAGTTTGCAGTTAAAGGGACAGTCAACACCAGAATGTTTGTTGTTTTAAAAGATAGATTTTGCATAACCAACACGGTTATAATAATACATATATATATATATATATATGAATGCCTGTTTGTGTGTGTGATTATGTGAGTTTATACATATGCGTGTGTGTTTGTTGTATATTTAAGTGTGTGAGTATCTCTGTATGTGTGTGTTTTTGTGTGTGTTTGTGTGCATGTGTATATATATATATGTTTGTGTGTGTGTGTTTGTGTGCATGTGTATATATATATGTTTGTGTGTGTGTGTGTTTGTGTGCATGTGTATATATATATATGTTTGTGTGTGTGTGTGTTTGTGTGCATGTGTATATATATATATATATATAGATATATGTTTGTGTGTGGGTGTGTGTTTGTGTGCATGTGTATATATATATATATGTTTGTGTGTGTGTGTGTTTGTGTGCATGTGTATATATATATATATGTTTGTGTGTGGGTGTGTGTTTGTGTGCATGTGTATATATATATATATGTTTGTGTGTGGGTGTGTGTTTGTGTGCATGTGTATATATATATATATATATATATATGTTTGTGTGTGGGTGTGTGTTTGTGTGCATGTGTATATATATATATATGTTTGTGTGTGGGTGTGTGTTTGTGTGCATGTGTATATATATATATATATGTTTGTGTGTGGGTGTGTGTTTGTGTGCATGTGTATATATATATATGTTTGTGTGTGTGTGTGTTTGTGTGCATGTGTATATATATATATATATGTTTGTGTGTGTGTGTGTTTGTGTGC
>NC_069506.1:330538293-330575793 GCF_027579735.1 Bombina bombina | reverse complement strand
CCCATCACCCATAGGGAGACTTCCCCAGGGTCATAATAATTTGCATACAAAGAGAGAAGCGCTCTACCAGGAACGAACAACAGCTCAGTGGCTTGTTCTATGGCGATTTACCACCCGGAAGCAGCCTCTTTTAGACCAGTGTGCTTTTCACAGAAGAAAACTTTCCTGAAGTATATCAGTCTGATCCCGCCAAGTAAGGTCAGTCCAGCCCCGAAATACCAGGAAATTCTCCTCTGAACAAGGAACATGACAACCCCAGACGATCGTTTCGGCCTTCTATGGGCCTCGTCAGTGAGGTGCAGCCACATTCCTCTAAGCACACTGGGCAAGGAGTCCATGTCTGGTTTCCCCCATCACCCATAGGGAGACTTCCCCAGGGTCATAATAATTTGCATACAAAGAGAGAAGCGCTCTACCAGGAACGAACAACAGCTCAGTGGCTTGTTCTATGGCGATTTACCACCCGGAAGCAGCCTCTTTTAGACCAGTGTGCTTTTCACAGAAGAAAACTTTCCTGAAGTATATCAGTCTGATCCCGCCAAGTAAGGTCAGTCCAGCCCCGAAATACCAGGCAATTCTCCTCTGAACAAGGAACATGACAACCCCAGACGATCGTTTCGGCCTTCTATGGGCCTCGTCAGTGAGGTGCAGCCACATTCCTCTAAGCACACTGGGCAAGGAGTCCATGTCTGGTTTCCCCCATCACCCATAGGGAGACTTCCCCAGGGTCATAATAATTTGCATACAAAGAGAGAAGCGCTCTACCAGGAACGAACAACAGCTCAGTGGCTTGTTCTATGGCGATTTACCACCCGGAAGCAGCCTCTTTTAGACCAGTGTGCTTTTCACAGAAGAAAACTTTCCTGAAGTATATAAGTCTGATCCCGCCAAGTAAGGTCAGTCCAGCCCCGAAATACCAGGCAATTCTCCTCTGAACAAGGAACATGACAACCCCAGACGATCGTTTCGGCCTTCTATGGGCCTCGTCAGTGAGGTGCAGCCACATTCCTCTAAGCACACTGGGCAAGGAGTCCATGTCTGGTTTCCCCCATCACCCATAGGGAGACTTCCCCAGGGTCATAATAATTTGCATACAAAGAGAGAAGCGCTCTACCAGGAACGAACAACAGCTCAGTGGCTTGTTCTATGGCGATTTACCACCCGGAAGCAGCCTCTTTTAGACCAGTGTGCTTTTCACAGAAGAAAACTTTCCTGAAGTATATCAGTCTGATCCCGCCAAGTAAGGTCAGTCCAGCCCCGAAATACCAGGCAATTCTCCTCTGAACAAGGAACATGACAACCCCAGACGATCGTTTCGGCCTTCTATGGGCCTCGTCAGTGAGGTGCAGCCACATTCCTCTAAGCACACTGGGCAAGGAGTCCATGTCTGGTTTCCCCCATCACCCATAGGGAGATTTCCCCAGGGTCATAATAATTTGCATACAAAGAGAGAAGCGCTCTACCAGGAACGAACAACAGCTCAGTGGCTTGTTCTATGGCGATTTACCACCCGGAAGCAGCCTCTTTTAGACCAGTGTGCTTTTCACAGAAGAAAACTTTCCTGAAGTATATCAGTCTGATCCCGCCAAGTAAGGTCAGTCCAGCCCCGAAATACCAGGCAATTCTCCTCTGAACAAGGAACATGACAACCCCAGACGATCGTTTCGGCCTTCTATGGGCCTCGTCAGTGAGGTGCAGCCACATTCCTCTAAGCACACTGGGCAAGGAGTCCATGTCTGGTTTCCCCCATCACCCATAGGGAGACTTCCCCAGGGTCATAATAATTTGCATACAAAGAGAGAAGCGCTCTACCAGGAACGAACAACAGCTCAGTGGCTTGTTCTATGGCGATTTACCACCCGGAAGCAGCCTCTTTTAGACCAGTGTGCTTTTCACAGAAGAAAACTTTCCTGAAGTATATCAGTCTGATCCCGCCAAGTAAGGTCAGTCCAGCCCCGAAATACCAGGCAATTCTCCTCTGAACAAGGAACATGACAACCCCAGACGATCGTTTCGGCCTTCTATGGGCCTCGTCAGTGAGGTGCAGCCACATTCCTCTAAGCACACTGGGCAAGGAGTCCATGTCTGGTTTCCCCCATCACCCATAGGGAGATTTCCCCAGGGTCATAATAATTTGCATACAAAGAGAGAAGCGCTCTACCAGGAACGAACAACAGCTCAGTGGCTTGTTCTATGGCGATTTACCACCCGGAAGCAGCCTCTTTTAGACCAGTGTGCTTTTCACAGAAGAAAACTTTCCTGAAGTATATCAGTCTGATCCCGCCAAGTAAGGTCAGTCCAGCCCCGAAATACCAGGCAATTCTCCTCTGAACAAGGAACATGACAACCCCAGACGATCGTTTCGGCCTTCTATGGGCCTCGTCAGTGAGGTGCAGCCACATTCCTCTAAGCACACTGGGCAAGGAGTCCATGTCTGGTTTCCCCCATCACCCATAGGGAGACTTCCCCAGGGTCATAATAATTTGCATACAAAGAGAGAAGCGCTCTACCAGGAACGAACAACAGCTCAGTGGCTTGTTCTATGGCGATTTACCACCCGGAAGCAGCCTCTTTTAGACCAGTGTGCTTTTCACAGAAGAAAACTTTCCTGAAGTATATCAGTCTGATCCCGCCAAGTAAGGTCAGTCCAGCCCCGAAATACCAGGCAATTCTCCTCTGAACAAGGAACATGACAACCCCAGACGATCGTTTCGGCCTTCTATGGGCCTCGTCAGTGAGGTGCAGCCACATTCCTCTAAGCACACTGGGCAAGGAGTCCATGTCTGGTTTCCCCCATCACCCATAGGGAGACTTCCCCAGGGTCATAATAATTTGCATACAAAGAGAGAAGCGCTCTACCAGGAACGAACAACAGCTCAGTGGCTTGTTCTATGGCGATTTACCACCCGGAAGCAGCCTCTTTTAGACCAGTGTGCTTTTCACAGAAGAAAACTTTCCTGAAGTATATCAGTCTGATCCCGCCAAGTAAGGTCAGTCCAGCCCCGAAATACCAGGCAATTCTCCTCTGAACAAGGAACATGACAACCCCAGACGATCGTTTCGGCCTTCTATGGGCCTCGTCAGTGAGGTGCAGCCACATTCCTCTAAGCACACTGGGCAAGGAGTCCATGTCTGGTTTCCCCCATCACCCATAGGGAGACTTCCCCAGGGTCATAATAATTTGCATACAAAGAGAGAAGCGCTCTACCAGGAACGAACAACAGCTCAGTGGCTTGTTCTATGGCGATTTACCACCCGGAAGCAGCCTCTTTTAGACCAGTGTGCTTTTCACAGAAGAAAACTTTCCTGAAGTATATCAGTCTGATCCCGCCAAGTAAGGTCAGTCCAGCCCCGAAATACCAGGCAATTCTCCTCTGAACAAGGAACATGACAACCCCAGACGATCGTTTCGGCCTTCTATGGGCCTCGTCAGTGAGGTGCAGCCACATTCCTCTAAGCACACTGGGCAAGGAGTCCATGTCTGGTTTCCCCCATCACCCATAGGGAGACTTCCCCAGGGTCATAATAATTTGCATACAAAGAGAGAAGCGCTCTACCAGGAACGAACAACAGCTCAGTGGCTTGTTCTATGGCGATTTACCACCCGGAAGCAGCCTCTTTTAGACCAGTGTGCTTTTCACAGAAGAAAACTTTCCTGAAGTATATCAGTCTGATCCCGCCAAGTAAGGTCAGTCCAGCCCCGAAATACCAGGCAATTCTCCTCTGAACAAGGAACATGACAACCCCAGACGATCGTTTCGGCCTTCTATGGGCCTCGTCAGTGAGGTGCAGCCACATTCCTCTAAGCACACTGGGCAAGGAGTCCATGTCTGGTTTCCCCCATCACCCATAGGGAGACTTCCCCAGGGTCATAATAATTTGCATACAAAGAGAGAAGCGCTCTACCAGGAACGAACAACAGCTCAGTGGCTTGTTCTATGGCGATTTACCACCCGGAAGCAGCCTCTTTTAGACCAGTGTGCTTTTCACAGAAGAAAACTTTCCTGAAGTATATCAGTCTGATCCCGCCAAGTAAGGTCAGTCCAGCCCCGAAATACCAGGCAATTCTCCTCTGAACAAGGAACATGACAACCCCAGACGATCGTTTCGGCCTTCTATGGGCCTCGTCAGTGAGGTGCAGCCACATTCCTCTAAGCACACTGGGCAAGGAGTCCATGTCTGGTTTCCCCCATCACCCATAGGGAGACTTCCCCAGGGTCATAATAATTTGCATACAAAGAGAGAAGCGCTCTACCAGGAACGAACAACAGCTCAGTGGCTTGTTCTATGGCGATTTACCACCCGGAAGCAGCCTCTTTTAGACCAGTGTGCTTTTCACAGAAGAAAACTTTCCTGAAGTATATCAGTCTGATCCCGCCAAGTAAGGTCAGTCCAGCCCCGAAATACCAGGCAATTCTCCTCTGAACAAGGAACATGACAACCCCAGACGATCGTTTCGGCCTTCTATGGGCCTCGTCAGTGAGGTGCAGCCACATTCCTCTAAGCACACTGGGCAAGGAGTCCATGTCTGGTTTCCCCCATCACCCATAGGGAGACTTCCCCAGGGTCATAATAATTTGCATACAAAGAGAGAAGCGCTCTACCAGGAACGAACAACAGCTCAGTGGCTTGTTCTATGGCGATTTACCACCCGGAAGCAGCCTCTTTTAGACCAGTGTGCTTTTCACAGAAGAAAACTTTCCTGAAGTATATCAGTCTGATCCCGCCAAGTAAGGTCAGTCCAGCCCCGAAATACCAGGCAATTCTCCTCTGAACAAGGAACATGACAACCCCAGACGATCGTTTCGGCCTTCTATGGGCCTCGTCAGTGAGGTGCAGCCACATTCCTCTAAGCACACTGGGCAAAGAGTCCATGTCTGGTTTCCCCCATCACCCATAGGGAGACTTCCCCAGGGTCATAATAATTTGCATACAAAGAGAGAAGCGCTCTACCAGGAACGAACAACAGCTCAGTGGCTTGTTCTATGGCGATTTACCACCCGGAAGCAGCCTCTTTTAGACCAGTGTGCTTTTCACAGAAGAAAACTTTCCTGAAGTATATCAGTCTGATCCCGCCAAGTAAGGTCAGTCCAGCCCCGAAATACCAGGCAATTCTCCTCTGAACAAGGAACATGACAACCCCAGACAATCGTTTCGGCCTTCTATGGGCCTCGTCAGTGAGGTGCAGCCACATTCCTCTAAGCACACTGGGCAAGGAGTCCATGTCTGGTTTCCCCCATCACCCATAGGGAGACTTCCCCAGGGTCATAATAATTTGCATACAAAGAGAGAAGCGCTCTACCAGGAACGAACAACAGCTCAGTGGCTTGTTCTATGGCGATTTACCACCCGGAAGCAGCCTCTTTTAGACCAGTGTGCTTTTCACAGAAGAAAACTTTCCTGAAGTATATCAGTCTGATCCCGCCAAGTAAGGTCAGTCCAGCCCCGAAATACCAGGCAATTCTCCTCTGAACAAGGAACATGACAACCCCAGACGATCGTTTCGGCCTTCTATGGGCCTCGTCAGTGAGGTGCAGCCACATTCCTCTAAGCACACTGGGCAAGGAGTCCATGTCTGGTTTCCCCCATCACCCATAGGGAGACTTCCCCAGGGTCATAATAATTTGCATACAAAGAGAGAAGCGCTCTACCAGGAACGAACAACAGCTCAGTGGCTTGTTCTATGGCGATTTACCACCCGGAAGCAGCCTCTTTTAGACCAGTGTGCTTTTCACAGAAGAAAACTTTCCTGAAGTATATCAGTCTGATCCCGCCAAGTAAGGTCAGTCCAGCCCCGAAATACCAGGCAATTCTCCTCTGAACAAGGAACATGACAACCCCAGACGATCGTTTCGGCCTTCTATGGGCCTCGTCAGTGAGGTGCAGCCACATTCCTCTAAGCACACTGGGCAAGGAGTCCATGTCTGGTTTCCCCCATCACCCATAGGGAGACTTCCCCAGGGTCATAATAATTTGCATACAAAGAGAGAAGCGCTCTACCAGGAACGAACAACAGCTCAGTGGCTTGTTCTATGGCGATTTACCACCCGGAAGCAGCCTCTTTTAGACCAGTGTGCTTTTCACAGAAGAAAACTTTCCTGAAGTATATCAGTCTGATCCCGCCAAGTAAGGTCAGTCCAGCCCCGAAATACCAGGCAATTCTCCTCTGAACAAGGAACATGACAACCCCAGATGATCGTTTCGGCCTTCTATGGGCCTCGTCAGTGAGGTGCAGCCACATTCCTCTAAGCACACTGGGCAAGGAGTCCATGTCTGGTTTCCCCCATCACCCATAGGGAGACTTCCCCAGGGTCATAATAATTTGCATACAAAGAGAGAAGCGCTCTACCAGGAACGAACAACAGCTCAGTGGCTTGTTCTATGGCGATTTACCACCCGGAAGCAGCCTCTTTTAGACCAGTGTGCTTTTCACAGAAGAAAACTTTCCTGAAGTATATCAGTCTGATCCCGCCAAGTAAGGTCAGTCCAGCCCCGAAATACCAGGCAATTCTCCTCTGAACAAGGAACATGACAACCCCAGACGATCGTTTCGGCCTTCTATGGGCCTCGTCAGTGAGGTGCAGCCACATTCCTCTAAGCACACTGGGCAAGGAGTCCATGTCTGGTTTCCCCCATCACCCATAGGGAGACTTCCCCAGGGTCATAATAATTTGCATACAAAGAGAGAAGCGCTCTACCAGGAACGAACAACAGCTCAGTGGCTTGTTCTATGGCGATTTACCACCCGGAAGCAGCCTCTTTTAGACCAGTGTGCTTTTCACAGAAGAAAACTTTCCTGAAGTATATCAGTCTGATCCCGCCAAGTAAGGTCAGTCCAGCCCCGAAATACCAGGCAATTCTCCTCTGAACAAGGAACATGACAACCCCAGACGATCGTTTCGGCCTTCTATGGGCCTCGTCAGTGAGGTGCAGCCACATTCCTCTAAGCACACTGGGCAAGGAGTCCATGTCTGGTTTCCCCCATCACCCATAGGGAGACTTCCCCAGGGTCATAATAATTTGCATACAAAGAGAGAAGCGCTCTACCAGGAACGAACAACAGCTCAGTGGCTTGTTCTATGGCGATTTACCACCCGGAAGCAGCCTCTTTTAGACCAGTGTGCTTTTCACAGAAGAAAACTTTCCTGAAGTATATCAGTCTGATCCCGCCAAGTAAGGTCAGTCCAGCCCCGAAATACCAGGCAATTCTCCTCTGAACAAGGAACATGACAACCCCAGACGATCGTTTCGGCCTTCTATGGGCCTCGTCAGTGAGGTGCAGCCACATTCCTCTAAGCACACTGGGCAAGGAGTCCATGTCTGGTTTCCCCCATCACCCATAGGGAGACTTCCCCAGGGTCATAATAATTTGCATACAAAGAGAGAAGCGCTCTACCAGGAACGAACAACAGCTCAGTGGCTTGTTCTATGGCGATTTACCACCCGGAAGCAGCCTCTTTTAGACCAGTGTGCTTTTCACAGAAGAAAACTTTCCTGAAGTATATCAGTCTGATCCCGCCAAGTAAGGTCAGTCCAGCCCCGAAATACCAGGCAATTCTCCTCTGAACAAGGAACATGACAACCCCAGACGATCGTTTCGGCCTTCTATGGGCCTCGTCAGTGAGGTGCAGCCACATTCCTCTAAGCACACTGGGCAAGGAGTCCATGTCTGGTTTCCCCCATCACCCATAGGGAGACTTCCCCAGGGTCATAATAATTTGCATACAAAGAGAGAAGCGCTCTACCAGGAACGAACAACAGCTCAGTGGCTTGTTCTATGGCGATTTACCACCCGGAAGCAGCCTCTTTTAGACCAGTGTGCTTTTCACAGAAGAAAACTTTCCTGAAGTATATCAGTCTGATCCCGCCAAGTAAGGTCAGTCCAGCCCCGAAATACCAGGCAATTCTCCTCTGAACAAGTAACATGACAACCCCAGACAATCGTTTCGGCCTTCTATGGGCCTCGTCAGTGAGGTGCAGCCACATTCCTCTAAGCACACTGGGCAAGGAGTCCATGTCTGGTTTCCCCCATCACCCATAGGGAGACTTCCCCAGGGTCATAATAATTTGCATACAAAGAGAGAAGCGCTCTACCAGGAACGAACAACAGCTCAGTGGCTTGTTCTATGGCGATTTACCACCCGGAAGCAGCCTCTTTTAGACCAGTGTGCTTTTCACAGAAGAAAACTTTCCTGAAGTATATCAGTCTGATCCCGCCAAGTAAGGTCAGTCCAGCCCCGAAATACCAGGCAATTCTCCTCTGAACAAGGAACATGACAACCCCAGACGATCGTTTCGGCCTTCTATGGGCCTCGTCAGTGAGGTGCAGCCACATTCCTCTAAGCACACTGGGCAAGGAGTCCATGTCTGGTTTCCCCCATCACCCATAGGGAGACTTCCCCAGGGTCATAATAATTTGCATACAAAGAGAGAAGCGCTCTACCAGGAACGAACAACAGCTCAGTGGCTTGTTCTATGGCGATTTACCACCCGGAAGCAGCCTCTTTTAGACCAGTGTGCTTTTCACAGAAGAAAACTTTCCTGAAGTATATCAGTCTGATCCCGCCAAGTAAGGTCAGTCCAGCCCCGAAATACCAGGCAATTCTCCTCTGAACAAGGAACATGACAACCCCAGACGATCGTTTCGGCCTTCTATGGGCCTCGTCAGTGAGGTGCAGCCACATTCCTCTAAGCACACTGGGCAAGGAGTCCATGTCTGGTTTCCCCCATCACCCATAGGGATGTTTGTGTGTGTGTGTTTGTGTGCATGTGTATATATATATATATGTTTGTGTGTGTGTGTGTTTGTGTGCATGTGTATATATATATATATGTTTGTGTGTGTGTGTTTGTGTGCATGTGTATATATATATATGTTTGTGTGTGTGTGTGTTTGTGTGCATGTGTATATATATATGTTTGTGTGTGGGTGTGTGTTTGTGTGCATGTGTATATATATATGTTTGTGTGTGTGTGTGTGTGCATGTGTATATATATATGTTTGTGTGTGTGTGTGTTTGTGTGCATGTGTATATATATGTTTGTGTGTGTGTATTTGTGTGCATGTGTATATATATATATATGTTTGTGTGTGTATGTGTTTGTGTGCATGTGTATATATATATATGTTTGTGTGTGTGTGTGTGTTTGTGTGCATGTGTATATATATATATGTTTGTGTGTGTGTATTTGTGTGCATGTGTATATATATATATATGTTTGTGTGTGTGTATTTGTGTGCCTGTGTATATATATATATGTTTGTGTGTGTGTGTTTGTGTGCATGTGTATATATATATATGTTTGTGTGTGTGTGTATTTGTGTGCATGTGTATATATATATATGTTTGTGTGTGGGTGTGTGTTTGTGTGCATGTGTATATATATATGTTTGTGTGTGGGTGTGTGTTTGTGTGCATGTGTATATATATATATATATGTTTGTGTGTGTGTGTTTGTGTGCATGTGTATATATATATATATATATGTTTGTGTGTGTGTGTGTGTGTGTTTGTGTGCATGTGTATATATATATATGTTTGTGTGTGTGGGTGTGTGTTTGTGTGCATGTGTATATATATATATGTTTGTGTGTGTGTGTTTGTGTGCATGTGTATATATATATATGTTTGTGTGTGTGTGTGTTTGTGTGCATGTGTATATATATATATGTTTGTGTGTGTGGGTGTGTGTTTGTGTGCATGTGTATATATATATATATATGTTTGTGTGTGTGTGTTTGTGTGCATGTGTATATATATATATGTTTGTGTGTGTGTGTGTTTGTGTGCATGTGTATATATATATATGTTTGTGTGTGTGGGTGTGTGTTTGTGTGCATGTGTATATATATATATGTTTGTGTGTGTGTATTTGTGTGCATGTGTATATATATATATGTTTGTGTGTGTGTATTTGTGTGCATGTGTATATATATATATATGTTTGTGTGTGTGTATTTGTGTGCATGTGTATATATATATATGTTTGTGTGTGGGTGTGTGTTTGTGTGCATGTGTATATATATATATGTTTGTGTGTGTGTGTTTGTGTGCATGTGTATATATATATATATGTTTGTGTGGGTGTGTGTTTGTGTGCATGTGTATATATATATATATGTTTGTGTGTGTGTGTGTTTGTGTGCATGTGTATATATATATATATGTTTGTGTGTGTGTGTGTTTGTGTGCATGTGTATATATATATATGTTTGTGTGGGTGTGTGTTTGTGTGCATGTGTATATATATATATATGTTTGTGTGTGTGTATTTGTGTGCATGTGTATATATATATATGTTTGTGTGTGTGTATTTGTGTGCATGTGTATATATATATATGTTTGTGTGTGTGTGTATTTGTGTGCAGGTATAAGCAAATGTGTAAATCTTCAGCTCCCATAATCCTTTGCTGTCTCTTACTGCTATTGATTGGGCCCCATTTATCATGTAAAGAAAGATCCCAGCCTATCCACCTGTCTTGGCATTGAACTGGCAGGGAATGCTATACGTCCGATGTCCGCATTTTATTTTGCACAAGTAAATTCTTGTGCAGCGTAACCTCAACTGCTTAATAATGGAGCCAACTGTCTTCATTATTATTATTTTTTCAGCTGTTTGCTTCTACTGAGCACGCTCAAAATATATAAGAATAAGAACCATAAAGCTTTGTATCTCAGCAATCACTGCTCGTCTGTTTCACAAATAAGCACATACTAGCACATACTATACTAGCACATACTATACAAGCACATACTATACTAGCACATACTATACTAGCACATACTATACAAGCACATACTATACTAGCACATACTATACTAGCACATACTATACTAGCACATACTATACTAGCACATACTATACTAGCACATACTATACTAGCACATACTATACAAGCACATACTATACTAGCACATACTATACTAGCACATACTATACAAGCACATACTATACTAGCACATACTATACTAGCACATACTATACTAGCACATACTATACTAGCACATACTATACAAGCACATACTATACAAGCACATACTATACTAGCACATACTATACTAGCACATACTATACAAGCACATACTATACTAGCACATACTATACTAGCACATACTATACTAGCACATACTATACAAGCACATACTATACTAGCACATACTATACAAGCACATACTATACTAGCACATACTATACTAGCACATACTATACTAGCACATACTATACAAGCACATACTATACTAGCACATACTATACAAGCACAGACTATACTAGCACATACTATACTAGCACATAGTATACAAGCACATACTATACTAGCACATACTATACAAGCACATACTATACTAGCACATACTATACTAGCACATACTATACAAGCACATACTATACTAGCACATACTATACTAGCACATACTATACTAGCACATACTATACTAGCACATACTATACAAGCACATACTATACTAGCACATACTATACAAGCACATACTATACTAGCACATACTATACTAGCACATACTATACTAGCACATACTATACAAGCACATACTATACTAGCACATACTATACTAGCACATACTATACAAGCACAGACTATACTAGCACATACTATACTAGCACATAGTATACAAGCACATACTATACTAGCACATACTATACAAGCACATACTATACTAGCACATACTATACTAGCACATACTATACAAGCACATACAATACTAGCACATACTATACTAGCACATACTATACAAGCACATAGGTATTCTCATGCCACCTTTCATAACGATGCAGCAGTATTCCTAGTAGGTGCAGCTAATGAGTTTCATTGCTAAGAGATAGGGAAAAGATCCTTTTTTCCAACACTTAATAATAGCAAAAATACTAAATCAATTTACTTCACATTTTCAGCATTTCCAGCCACTAAGGGTGCCCACAAAACTGCTGTAACTGCTATAGGCATTGGCAAGGAACTGACTTGAATGTTAAACAATACGGATGAATTCTAAGATGTGTCAAGTAGATCAGTTCCATAAAAAAACCAAGCGGGCAAATTATGAAATTTTCCAGTATGAATAGATAATATATTATATTATTCTGAAATGGAACAATATCTTTTTCATCAGAAATGACAGACTATTCTGCTTAACTAAAATACAGTAGCCTAAAAAAGTCCACTCAATTAATGTATTTATGTGTGAGTGTTCCCTGTATCAGGATTGTTAGAAGACTATGGGGCCTATTTATATAAGCGTTAATTATGCTGCATTCGACGGCATCAATACGCTCACCAGACATCGCCAAACATGACTGCCCCTGACCTGAATCCGACCTCCCTATATATCAAAAAAGCTGTCAAAAACACGCGCGTCAAGTACGGTGCAAAGATCATTGGACTGTTGTTAACTAACAGTCATCGATGTCGCGATTAATCGGGTTATTCAGGTATTTCCCAACTTTATTTATACCATTTCATTACTGTCAATGAACAAGCACATTTCTCTAAAGCTAATATTTTATTTTTCATCTGTTAATGTCCAAGAAATTGATAGATTTATACCTCAGCAAACAATATCTCATAGAAAGTTATTTTTATATTAATTTGTTATACAAAAAAATCTGTTATATTATACTCTCACATAAATTAATGTGTGTTTTTATTTCTTGAAGTCATGATATGCTTTTATCTCATTTATTTTTATAAATGATTATTAATGCTAGAATTTGTACATATATATATACTGTATATATATATATATATGTGTGTGTGTGATGTCAGCAATCTTTTACAAACATATGTACATATCCCTAAAAAAAAAAATTGTTCTAAATAATGTTGTCTTTCATATCTCTGTGGTTATTTATACCAATATGGGGTATTTTCTACTAGGCTCTATTTATCTTTTTCTTGAACCACTATTACAGTCTCACCAGAACTCCAGCCAAACAACCTGTTAGATCATTATTTAAATGGAATAAAAATTGTTTTCAACATCTGTATTTCCTACTTCTAACTGGGAAAAAAAGAATAATATTTTAGCTCTTTGTTAGCCAATCACATAGAGGTATTCCTCAAATACCAATGAAAACATCACACATCCCAAAAGTTTAATATATTGTTTAGATCAATTAAGCCAAATTTACTACCAAATTTACTTAATTTTCAGTTCTGTTGCTGGACGTATATATACTGATATGTTTTTTGTGACAGCATGTTCAGAACAAACTATATTGTTTAATATATCTATACTATAATTGCGTTTCTAACGCGTCCATCGTGGCCGCCAGTTGAGCACGCATCCCCAAAGGAAAGTTGGCTGCACGAGGCAGCCAAAAGAATGTTGGCTGCGCGCACAGCCAGAATAATCCACCTGAATGCAATTTACGCTGTATCCAGGTGGATGCCGAAAATGGCAGGTTCTTTCACCACCCTTCCATTTTCATAATCCACCTGGATGCAGCGTAGGCAAACCCGAAGACTTAAAAAAAAAAAAAACCAACCGCCCGCACAAAATAACTAAAAAACACGTAACCGCCTACACAAAATAACTAAAAAAACACGTAACCGCCCACAAGAAATAAAAATAAAAACATGTAACCGCCTGCACGAAATATTAACAAACACCTAAACCGTCAACCCCCACATCGCAAAACATTAAAGTAATTAATGCCTAATCTGCAAATAACATGATTAAAATATTAACCCCTTAACTGCCACCCACCCACATCGCAATAAACCCAATTAACTATTAACTCTTAAACCGCCAACCCCCACATAGTAATAAACCTAATTAAACTATTAACCCCTGAACCGCCAAACACCCACATCGCAATAACTATAATGAACCTATTAACCCCTAAACCACCAAACCCCCACATCACAATGACCCTAAATAACCTATAAACCCCTTAACCGCCAAACCCCCACATCGCAATAACCCTAATTAATATATTAACCCCTATACCGCCAACCCCCTCACAACGCAAATAACTAATTTAATTACTAAGCCCCCAAACCTAACACCCCCTAAATGAACCCCCAATTCCAACTAAATTAAAATTAAAATTAAAAAAAAATAATATTAAATTACGAAAAATAAAAAAGTCTAATAGTACAGAAAAAATAAACAAATTCATCAAAAATAAAAAAAAAATACTACTTCCCTATGAAAATAAAAATAAATAAAAACACCCCCTAATCTAAACTACCAATAGACCTTAAAAGGGCCTTTTGTAGGGCATTTCCCTAGTTAAACAGCTATTTTACCTCTAAAAAATACTAAGCCCCCCTAACAGTAAATCCCCCACCCACCTAACCTCCCAAAATAAAAAAAACCTAACTCTAAAAAAACTAAACTACCCATTCCCCCTAAAGGGGCATTTGTATGGGCATTGCCCTTAAAAGGGCATTTAACTCTTTTACTAACTTTAAAAGGGCAATCAGCTATTTTTCAAGCCCAAAAAACCCTAATCTAATCATCTTCTATCTTCATCCGGAGTGAAGGCGGAGCGGAGTGCGGAGCTGTGTTCCCGATGCCTGTATCCTCAATGGCATCAGTCTTCAGTGGCCTGGAGGCTCCTCTTTTATGCGATTGTCCGTCGCACATTGAAGATGGAATGCAAGGTACCCCATATTTATTGGGGTACCTTGCATTCCTAATGGATGAAATTTTTAAATCAGCCAATAGGATGAGAGCTACTGAAATCTTATTGGCTAATTTGAACAGCCAATAGGATTTCCGTAGCTCTTATCCTATTGGCTGATTTCAAAATTTCAGCCAATAGGAAATCAAGGTACTCCAAATTGATTGCGGTACCTTGCATTTAATCTTCAGTGTACGACGGACATCGGATGAAGAGGAGCCTCCATGCCACCGAGGAACGCTGCCTCTGCGAGGATCGCCACCGTTGTGGACCGCCATTAAGGTTCCAGGCATCGGGAACACAGCTCCGCACCTTCGCTCAGTGCCGTCTTCACTCTGGATGAAGAAAAAAGATGATGGATCTGTCTGGAAGAAGACCTTCTCTTTTACTGTTAGGGGGAACTTAGTTTTTTTTAAAGGTCAAAGAGCTGTTTAACTTAGGGAAATGCCCTACAAAAGGCCCTTTTAAGGGCTATTGGTAGTTTAGTATTAGATTAGGGGGTGTTTTTATTTTGGGGGGGTTATTTTTATAGGGGTATTAGTTTAGGTTTAATTTTTTTTATTTTGGATTGCTTTGTTTATTTTGTAACTTTAGCTTGGGGGTTTGTATTTTTTAAACATAGACTGCTCTCTGGGCAGGCTTATCGCCTAGTTAATTATAAACACATTCATTTAATACATATTTTTAAAAATCACTGTTATAAAACATAATGGGGCAAAGATTTAATATAAACTGTCGTATAAACTTTTGATAAAGAATTTATTAAAAAGCTTGGCATCGTCAATGTCTAAAGTAAACAGCAAAAGGTTTTGCTTTTTAATGTAAATTGAGCATGTGTGGAAATATTTTTGGGATGCAGCTTTATATGTTGAATAAGCTGTCTCAAGATTACAAAAAATAGGATTATAGGAAAATATGGCTTTCGAGTAATTAGAAATGTTTGTTAAAAAAAAATAAAAAAAAATTAGAAAGAATGGCATAAGGTTTTACCAAATCCTCTGTTAAGGCTTTTAAGATAGAATAAAATAGGGGTTTGTGTCATTACATCATGAATAATTGCTGTGTTAAGTTAAATGATGATGATGATGGAAGTTAACATACTAATTGTAATCACATAATAGATCAAGTTGCTTTATAATAATCTAACTATGACAGAGCCCTAACCATACAGCTACACCAACGGTCTGGGATTGGTTGATACTATTTTTCAATAAAATATGTTTCTATTGGCTGTTGATAAATTAATTGTTTAGTTATGAATTTTACGTTCTAACTTGGATAAATTGTATATGATTTTACACATATGTTAATTAGGCTTTAGTTCATTTGTTAGATTAAGCAGTATTCCTTTATATAAAGTTTTTAATTATGTTTTTTATGATGTTGGGTGTAAATCTGACCTCATCCAATAAAGTGTATGAGATAGCGTTTATGCTTGTGTATTTAAAGCTGCCTGTGATGCGGTATTGTATATGACTTTCTGTAAACCATACTATATTTTAACTGCTCTTGAGAAAGAAATGCGTTAAGCTGAATAAAGCTACCTTTTAAACTTAAAGAAGCTTGTATCTATTTTCCTGACCGTTTGTGGAGCCGTTTATCCAAAACTATTCTGTGAGTATTTGACACTTGTTTACAAGGTGCTTGGAAACACTACGTCAATGTGGTATTTTCCAACAGACACAGATATAGTCCTTTTGGAGGAATCATGAAATACATACAGTGGAATCTTTTGGAAACCCCTAAAAATCAGTGCCTCCTTCTACAACCTATATCAATTTAACAGCCTTTGGGAGAGACTGTTGGAAGGCAGCGGTTCTAATCAGAGGGGAGGCCATATTCGTATTGTATACTCTTTCTTTTTGTCTACAGCTACATCATCATACCTGCTTTATAATAATCTAACCATGGCAGAGCCCGGACTATACAGCTACACCATTATACCTGCTTTACACCCATAAACCAACAAATCTGATTGCTTCCAACTCATGAACATCTGTAAAATGAATCTAGTTCTTACACCAGAGACTATAAAAATAAAAAAAGAACACTTTCATGTTCCAACCATGAATATCTCAGCCATTTTACTCCCAAATTCCCATAAATGATGCGCAGCTGCTATAACAAACAGAATCTGCTTCCTTTTCTGTTTACTGTTTTTTGTTAAAAAAAGTGTGTTTCTCTGATTGTGCCTTGTTCCCTTAATTGTGTCTGTGTGAGCATATACATAAATAAAAAGTGTCACAATGAAAATTACACAAAAAATATATTAAATGAAAATAAAGTTGTGCTTAAATTGAAAGGATGTTAACACTTTTGATACCGACCATATAAAAAATATCCAATGTCGACAGTTCTTTGATGTTTTATACTACAGTCTTTATTGCTGAAAAGATCCTCAAGGGTGATCCTCAAAGGAAGAGAAAAATAACATAGCATACATCTATTTACAATGTAATGCAGTATCACAGCAGAGCCAGTCCTACTCACGTGATAGAGAGCTACAACTAAATCTAGGGTTAGCGCTCAACACACAAATATCCCAGGTAGCAGCATACAAAGTTATTAAAACTAATGAAAGCAAACAGACATCCCTCTGGGTTATAACAGCTCAGGTGTGCACTCACATATTGTGTATTCAAGTCCTTTGAATTACAACTTATTTCAACACTGTGGGTAATTGTGCCTTGCCGTTTTCAAAAGTAACCCCTCCTGGGAGCTGAACATAATCAGCGAAACTTACGTCTGAGTATTAAATGTGATATACTGACTAATCACAAGGAGGGGTTACTTTTGAAAACGGCAAGGCACAATTGCCCACAGTGTTGATATAAGTTCTAATTTAAAGGACTTGAATACAAAATGGGGTAGATTTACCATTGTGCGGACGAACATGATCCGCTATATCGATCATGTCCGCTGCACATCAATAAATGCCAACAGCATACGCTGTCAGCATTTATCATTGCACAAGCAGCTCTGGTGAACCGTCCAATCGGCCGCTAGCAGGGGGTGTCAATCAACGCGATCGTATGCGATCGGGCTGATTGCTTTCCGCCGCCTCAGAGGTGGTATACGAGTTAAGGAGCAGTGGTCTTAAGACCGCTGCTTCTTAACTCCTGTTTCCGGCGAGCCTAATGGTCGTGCGGAAACAGATGCATTGGGGGCAATACGGCCGTTAATAAATCTACCCCAATATGTGAGTGCACACCTGAGCTGTTATAACCCCGAGGGATGTCTGCTACCTGGGATATTTGTGTGTTGAGCACTAACCCTAGGACTGGCTCTGCTGTGATACTGTTATACATTGTAAACAGATTTATGCTATGTTATTTTTCTCTTACTTTGAGGATTTTTTCAGCAATAAAGACTGTAGTATAATACATCAAAGAACTGTTGACATTGGATATTTTTTATATGGTCGGTATCAAAAGTGTTAACACCCTTTCAATTTGAGAACATTTTTTTTTTTTCATGTATGAGCATATATTCTGGGGGGTTTGTATCTACAAAGCTATTGCATGTTTATCCTTAAAGTTACAAATTAGAGAGCCATAATAATGACAAAAATGACATAATCTATTTTGTTAATTTTAACACTAGTGACACCCCAAAGGTATGTGTTTAGTTAAAAACATGGTTAAAGTATAACAAGAGAGCTGCAGAGCACTGCTGGTCCCAAGCAGGAAACTGATGCTCACCCAATGAGCAGCAGTAGCTGTCAAAGTAAAGAAACACGTCCACCTATATAGTTAACCTCTACCTTTATTTAATCTCATGTAATACATTATTTTAACGTTTTACTATCCATATAAATATTACTGCATTTGCAGGTCTAAATCTCCTGTGTGAATAAGGATTTTAACTTGAGGTAAAATAATTATTTGCACAATGTCTTTAAAGGATCAAGTCTATATTGATTTCTATTCTTTCTAAACCAGCAGATAATTTAAAACAGGATTTGAGTGTTTTTTTTCAGATGCATTACTCAAGCTCTTTTAATAATGTTGTTACAGAGACAAGAAGTTTAACGAGACACAAGTTAAAACTAGCTGTTTAGAGAAATGGGAATCAAAATTAAAGGCACATGAAACCCACATTTTTTTCTTTCATGATTTAGAAAGAGCAGCAATTTTAACTTTCTAATTTACTTCTATTATCTAGTTTGCTTCATTTTTTTGATATCCTTTGCTGAAAAAGCATATCTAGGCTCAGTAGCTGCTGATTGGTTGCTGCACATAGATGCCTTGTGTGATTGGCTCACACATGTGCATTGCTATTTTTTCAACAAAGGATATCTAAATAATGAAGCAAATTAGATAATAGAAGTAAATTGGAATGTTTTAAATTGTATTCTCTACCTTAATCATGAAAGAAATGTTTTGGGTTTAGTGTCCCTTTAAACTTTCACGATTCAAATGGAGCAGACATTTTTCAACTTTCAGATTTATGTCAAATTCAGTACTTTCTCTTCAGTTTTATCACCAGGGAGGGACCAGAGTGGCAAATGGTTGTAATACCACCACTCTGCCCAGACGTTCTCCAGCTCTGACAATGGCACACCTGACCACGTCCAAACCTCAAACTCATCCAATGCACCCATAAATGACTGCTGAGCCACCAGTGCCCCCACCATGTCATTTCTGGAGACACCGTTGGTACCCTTTAAATTAAAGCATATTGAGGTAGGCTACAGAGCGTCTTGAGCACTCTATGTATACAATTATTGCAAACATTGGCTAAATTTACATAGTTAAGAATAATATTATGATGCAAAGCAAACCATTTGGCTTTCTTTTTTCAATGAGTTTACCTACTTCATTCTTCCTTTTTATCAAGTGCACAAAAAAACTAATCAAACAATAAGTGTAACCCTACTTGCATTTCCACTAAACATTCAGCAAATTGGTTGTTTTTTAAATCTTAAAGGGACATTCCAGTCAATAGATTCATAGATGAATTACATATTAGAAACATATTTGCAATATACATGTATTAGCAAAAATAGATCTAGTAAAAGTTCTCACTGCTTTAACAGTAACATTATTCTCTGCACGTGCATGTGAAGCATAGCTAGATATTCTCAGTGCACCGGCATCATGTCAGCAATTGAAAAATGAAGTAATTGTCAGATGGTACAAGCACCTTAGGCTCTTGTGTATAAAATGCTGGTGCACGGTGCATACTTAATACACATTTGAAACACCAATAGCTTTTATTAGAAGCATTTTTACTTATACCTGTATATTACAATTATGCTTCTATTCAAAACTGAAATGCGTCATGTGGATTGCAATATTGGCTGGAATGTCCCTTTAAGGAATGTTGCTTAGCAACTGTAACCTTATGGTGTAAAAGACTTGATTTGTAGAACACTTTCACCACAGTAGTCATCCACATATGTTACAAAAATATTTAATAAGCTATTTCATTTGAATCTATGTCAGACTCCTAAGTTAATTAATATATTTCCTGTATGGTTTTAACACTGTTTTATTTTCATAATTATACATTATTTGTTACTTTAGCGCTGCAGAATCTGTTGGCGCTCTACAAATAACCGATAATAATAGTAATAATAATATTATGAATAAAAATATGTTTACTAATATATATATATATATATATATATATATATAGGTGTTCTTATGTCATGTAAACATGTATGGATTGAGTACCCATATATTCTATTATTATTATTTTTGTACACGCTGTAAGTTGTATAATCACAGTGTGTTATGTAAACAAAAATTTCTCTCGTATAAGACCCAATGGGAAAATAACCGATCATATACACAACCTTGTAATACCTAATTATAAAGAACGTCATTACATGGGGCTGAATGCTAACAATGGGTACATAGCAATATGGTTGGCAAGCGATGGTATGAACTAATCAGGAAGCAACTATAGAATAACCCACTAAGTGTGCAATCAGGAATACGGAACGGTACAAAAGGGCGTGACAATATGATGCAATGCATCTGGATTGGTTGGCTAACCCAGATTAAGGGTTTTTAAAGCAGCTCACCCAGGTACTCGGCTTGTCATTTTTCTCAAATAATTTAGCATTGATAAAGGCCAGGTTATGCGCCGAAACGCGTTTGTATATTTTATTTTTGTACTGTGTGGAATATCCCTGGCACCTGAAGCCAACGTCTGCAGTTAGCGGCCAGGAAACAGGGGGAACAGGGGGATATTTCCACAGAAAATATAGTGGTGGTTGTTCCTTAGATAAGCAGGATACCTGCTATTTTTACTAAGACTTATTAAAGGTTAAGTTTTATTCATATTTTTGAGAAAAAGTGCTAGATAAACCCTTTTCTTTTCCCTAGTTCTTGTATGGGGGTTGCGTGTTTAGTATATTTATTAAGGGTAGCACCAGTCTTGCTAAATCTGTCAAGCCCATTATTTCTCTATTACATTGTACCATAGTGCCAGTTTCACCTTTGTATGTTGTATTTGTTGTACAGACATACATATTTTTTATATTAATAATACTTTAAATAATTGTAAAAAAAAAAAAAAAAAAAGTAAAGTTCAGGGACCAAAATGTCAACTTGTTGTGAAGTGAATTTTGACCCTTTACGCCTAGTAGAGGGAACTGAAAAGTTGAGTCCAGCAATAAACTTGGCCGGTATTCAAGACACATGAACACTCCGTATCCTATATAGGTATGCTCCATCTTAGGGGCCGATTATCTAAAGGTCTCTGGACTAGTGAGATTCTATAAGAATGTTTACCAGCCCTTCAATTTCACAGGTTAAAAGATTATATAAAGCCACTTTTTACCAGGGAAATAGTAGGGCTGGCGAGCATTCTTTTGTCTCGCAAAGGGGCGTATACTAAATTTTTGAATGGGAAGGAGATGCGTTACATTACATTAGCGCACAATTACATTTGTAATTTATAAATCATACAAAACAAATAATAATTGTATTGTTACGGTGCATCAAAAATCATAAAACAAAATTCTTCCATAAAAATTGTATCTAAGCAAAAATGTTAAATTTGTTTGTAAAATACACTGGAAAAAGTTGTTTTAAATATGCACAGCATAAATTGTAACATAAGAACTGCTTGTGCAATGATAATTTCTGACAACGTATGCTGTCGGCATTCATCGATGTCTGTCGGACATAATCCGCTGAGCGGATCATGTTGGACAGACTGATGATAAATCGGCCCCTATATGTCATGTGGTTTATATTGGCTGAAGAATTTATATTTTCAACTGGGCCCCCTGCTAACTTCGCCCTACACAACAAAGTTTCTCTTTCCAGCTAGCTCCATTCCTTTCAATAGGGGACATCTCGCCACTCGCAAGGACTGCACTTTTCTCAGATAATTCCAACAGGGCAGCCCCTGCATCTGATCTGGCAAGGTTTAGATAATTGGCCCCTAAGTCATACCCATGAAGACAAAGAAGTACATTTGATACCAGAAGTAAATTGTAATTTGTTCTTTACTTTCTGTAATAAAACTTTAACCTTGAGTTCTATGACCCTATGAAACACTGTTGTACTTACAATAGTTTTATGCAAACTTGCAATAAATTGTCATATTGTATGAGAATAAAATGTTTTTAATGCACTAACACCCTGTTTCATTAAAACTTTTTTAACCCTTTAACCTATAATGACGTTTATATACGTTGTGCAGTGCTTTGCGTATTGTACTGCACAACGTATATATATACCAATATATGGAAAGCAGTGAATATATCCTAGCAGCTCACTGCTTCCAATTATAGGAGGGCGCATAAAAAGATATACAGAACCAGATGTCATAGAGAAAAAATAAATTCCAATAAACGTAATTCCACTGTCCATGGGGGCTGCCCTCTGGAGATATTGTCAGTAAGATCATTGCATTATACAAATAGAAGAACAAACAGAGGCGCCTCATTGTGCAGGTAACATCAAACACAGATCAATAGGTAAAGGAGTGATAACCACTCACTTGGTAAAAAGCACAGACAGTGCTGTATCAGGCAGGCCAGGACATCAGAGCCACTCTGCTAGCTCCACTCAAAGCATAATGGCTACAAACCACTACGATTGTCTCCCCTCGGGTCCAGCAGGCGTGTGGGCTCATCATTGGCTCCCAGCCAGGCTGGTTTCTCAGATGCCGCTGGGGCCTAACCGGTAATATCCAAAGTAGATGGACTGAGCCACTGTGATAGTATATTCAAATGCAGAACAGGAGGCAAGTCTAACTTGTGTGCTCGGCGTCTTCCTGGGGTTGTTTCAGCCTACGGATGTAGGTGTGTTAGAGAGGTGTATAATGGTGCTGGGTCAGGCTGATAGAGGAATACTCAGAGAACAGTGTCTTTCCCTTTTAAATTGCTTGCTCATAACAGTTTTTCATTCAAAAGTATGATAATGTTTATTTGCCTTTGAGGTATGAGACCGATGATTAGGTGTAAAGTGTGAGTTGCTGAAGATTAACACTGCATCGTGTAAATAAGCATATGGAGTGACTATGACAGGATCGGCATAAGGGATGGGCCTAGCTGGAATAGCTGGGGGAGAAGAGGGGTAGGAAGTTAGAGGAAGACTAGGGAGAGAGATAGATAAGGGATAGAGGAGGGACTTGCAGAGATAACAGGTAGGGGGTGGGAAAGAGGTATATAGGGACAGGAAAACAGTAAGTGCATCATTACTAAGATTTTTTGTTTCCAGGTGCTACTTGTAGCTGTTTTGTAGAAAAAGTTGATTGAAGATGTCGACTAGAAGCAGGAAGATTCCTAAGCGTTTCCTCACCAATGATGAGACCCTCTAGAGGACGAGAGCGATGCGGAATGCGGACGCAGAAGAGGCTGAAGCTGTTGGAAAAAGCAGAAGGAGAGTAAGAAGCAGCAAGAAAAGATTCCGGTTTGTGTGGATGCAGTAATACCCCCTGGGAGAGCGAATTTGACAGATGGAGCTGTGAGTATGAATAGGGTGCCTGGGGAAGTCGATGGGGCCCTGTCTGACACATCGTGCGTGAGTATGGGGGAGTTTTTACTCTTCAGCGACACAGATCGCTCATCTAGCCCTGAAATACACCTGGGTCAAGGGGGCAGGTACGGCCATACGGAGGGCAGTAGGGGGGCACTCCCTGGGAGTATGGGGTGGGCCATGCCACAAGAGGTTAAATCCAAAGCAGGGAGGGTGGGCAATCAGGCGGCTAGTCATAGTCAACGGGGCAGGGGCCGGGAGGGCAGCAGGAGTAAAGTCCGTAGCCACAGCTTTACCCCTCCTCCTTCCCCAGCCCTCAGATTCCCATCGCACCGGAAGGACGTTGGTGTGTGGATGACGTCACCCCGCAAAAAAGGGCGGAGGCGTCCGGGGGCAATAAGGACTACAAGATTGCTGGCAACAGTGGGAGCGGGCGGAGAGGTGCAATACTGCAGGGGGCATTAGCGGTTAAAGGGGGGAAAGGTTATAAGCAGGCAAGACATGGTCCAAACCATTTTTCCCAGGTAGGAACAGGGAGGGAGACAACAAAGGAGAGAGGGGATGAGTATAAGGGGCCCCCAGGGTATTTAGAGGTTTATGACCGGGAATCAGATGATGAAAGGCCCAGAAAACGAGTGAGGCAGGAGGGAGTTAGGTCAGAGCGCCCCAGAGTAATCAGGGACATTGAGGGCAATACCTACATGATGATTGATGCAGGAGAGGAGGGAAGGGATGTTAAGAGTATGAATAAGAATGTACACAGCAATACAAGGGCAAGTCAGTGGCCTGGGTGGCATAACAGCCATGGGGGGGTAATGCTAATGCAAATGTGGATATTTTACAGAGGGGGGACAGAGGGCATGCAGCGCCTAAAGGAGCAAAGGACAAAGAGGGAGATGGAGACTGCGCAGCATCGCAGGGAATGGCAGCAGCGGGCAAGGAAGGACAGAAGGAGTTTCCCAAGCAGCAGCAGCAGAAACAAGGTAAGAAAATGTATTATAGTGGAAGTAGTGATCAGACTCATCTGAGAGTTCTACTAAATTTGATTCTGAGGATGAGAAGCGAAATGATAACGGACATAGAAAAATATTGAAAATTGTTAGAAGGATATATGCAAAACAAGGAAAAAGAAGGGTGGTGAAGGAGGTATCAGAGGAAGGGGATATCATTGATAATGAAGTAAATTTAGATTATGAAGTAGCAGGGACCAAATCAGGAAAGCGCAGAGGGGCAGGTATTTGGACGTTTTCGAGATGACTAGGGATGCACTGGCATTTAAGTCCAGGGAGATGAAGGTAAGGGGAGGAAGGCAAGGCAAACATTTCCAGAGCGGGTGAAGGGAATAGTAATCTATGCAGAATGCTTTATAATGGCTAACCCTGATAAAACAAAGGAGGTACTGCGGTATATCCACTTAATAGCCGAGTGCTATACCTCATACGGCGATTTCGTCTGGAAGGATTATGATAGGGAATTCAGGAAAGGGAATTTACAATTAGGAGGGAAGGGAAAAAAGGATTTTGGAGTAAAAATGTTGAATATGTGGACAAGGTTAATGAAGGTATTGGATGCACAAAGTGGTAAACCTATGGGGCAGGCAAAATCAGTTAGGACAGAGGTAGTGTTGGGCATTCAATGACAAAAGATGTGATAGTGGGAACGCATGTAAATACAAGCATGCATGCACCCAGGCGTAGATTGTAGAAGGGGTAATGCTGGTGCCAGCAATAAATTTTCCTTTCAAGGGCACGGGAGCAACAGTAAAGGGGCAGGAGTGGCAGGAAATGGCCAAAACGCTGCTGAGAATCAATAGAATTATTAAGGAATTAGCGGCATATCCGCTGAGGAAAGAAATTTATTGACAAATGGTTTGTGCAAAGGTTTTATTGTTCCAGTTAAAACGGAGGTTAAAGGGCCAATGCAGGCTAGAAACCTGAAATCTGTAGGCGAATTTCTCGGGGTGTTGGCAGAGAAGTTGGAGAAGGAGGTTAAACTGGGTATAATGGCGGGGCCATTTAAGGAGAAGCCTTGTGATGATTTGATTGTTTCTCCCCTCCGGGTGGTACCTAAAAAAGATAAAGGAAAATACAGGATGATACAACTGTCCTACCCCAGGGGAGATTCAGTCAATGACGCAATTGATAAGTTGGATTCCTCAGTGCAATATCAATCTTTTGATAATGCAGTGAATATAGTCAAACAGCTAGGGAAAGGAGGCTTGATGGCAAAAATTGATGTGGAGTCTGCCTTTAGATTATTACCTTTGAACCCGTGTAGCTTTAATTTGATGGGTTGTAAGTTTGATGGTTGCTATTATATAGATAAGTGTTTGCCCATGGGGTGTTCTGTTTCTTGTTCAATTTTTGAAAAGTTTAGTTCCTTTTTGCATTGGTTGTTTACGAAAAGGACAGGATGTGAAAATATATGGCTTACTATTTTGATGATTTTGTGGTAGTTGGTAGGGCCAAAACTGTGGAATGTAGAATCTTCAAAGAGAGGAGTTGGAGTTGGAAGTGATGTTAAAAGAATTGCGGGTGCCAGTTGTGGAAGAAAAGTCGGAAGGGCCAGGAACAATGCTTGTTTTTCTGGGAATTATGATAGATTCAGCGAGAGGGCAGTGCAAGCTTCCTGCCAATAAGATTGATACGGCAAGACAAATTATTAAAAGGATGTTGAAGAGAAATAAAGTGACACTCAGGGAGATGCAGAGACTGCTGGGGGTCTTACATTTTGCGCACAGAGTGATACCAGTGGGTAGGTCATTCAAAAGGATGGGAACAAAAGGAGCTAAGCAGCTTGAGCATATGGTCCGTGTGAATAGAGATATGAAGGAGGATCTCAGGGTATGGGATTCATTTTTAGATTAATTTAATGGAGTCAGAATATGGGAGGAGGTGAAGTCAGTAGAGGAATTGGAGTTGTTTACGGATGCAGCAGGCAGTATCGATTTCGGGGCATATTTTCAAGGTAGATGGAGTGTGGGCGAATGGCCTAGTGATTGGAAGGAGAAACCTGACTCTGCTAGAATTATTTCCCATTATAGTGGCAATAGAACTATGGGGCCATATACTGGAGAACAAAAGAATAATATGCTGGTCTCATAATAAAGCGGTAGTTGATGTAATGAATAATTTGTCATCATCTGGCCCGGTAATTAAATATTTGAGATATTTAGTTTTGAAGTGTCTTGAGCATAATATCTGTTTCAAAGCTCGGCATATACCAGGGTATAGAAACGTTGTGGCTGATGCACTGTCACGTTTTAAATGGGATATATTTAGGAAGGTTGCTCCTGGAGCAAGAAAGGAAGGTGATTCCTGCCCTGTTTTTCTTTGGCAGATTGGCAGCAAATAGATGGAATCAGAGGAAATGGTTGAGAAGCCGTGGCGCCAAAATCGTGGGCAGTATACAAGAAGTATTGGGAACAGTGGTGCGAATTTAGTTGGACTGTAGGACAGAATGAAGAAACCAGTTTTTTAGAATGGCTATGGTTATTAAAGCAGGGAGGTATGAAGAAAGGACAGCTAGGTACAGTAATGTCAGGAGTGTCGTATTTCGTGCAGCTACACGGGAGAAAGGATTTAACAAAGAGATTTGTGGTGAAGAAAGTAGTAAAGGGTTGAGACGCAGGAGAAAAGAAAGGAAGATACAAAAGAGAACCTATAACAGAGGATAGACTTGTGGAGATGATAGCAGTAGTTAAGGAAGCATGTTTTGATAAGGACGAGCGCTGGTATTCAGAGTGGCATTTTCACTGGCTTTTCATGGAGCATTGAGAATAGGGGAATTGTTGGCTAAGAATAAAAAAGACACAGACAGAGGTCTAAGGCAAATGGATGTAAGATGGGTGAGAGGGCAGTATTGGTTTGGATCAGGAAATCAAAGACAGATTTAGCTGGTAAAGGGGTATGGGTGTCAATGCGAGCAATAGAGGGTGTCTCTTGCCCAGTAGCAGCCATAAAGGAATATATGTTAGCAGAAAGGGTAGTAGGCCTGCATTTTGTTAGGCATAAGGATGGGACTAGTGTCACAATTTTTCAATTTTGGAAGGTGCTAGAGTGGGTAGTAAAGAAGCTAGGTTGGACAAACGCATACTACGCCCCGCATTCATTTAGAATCGGGGCAGCAACTAGCACGACAAGCAGTGGGTGCTCGGCTGAGCAGATTAAAAAGATGGGGAGATGGAAATCTGCGGTATACAAGTCCTACATCAGTTTGAATGGGGGTTTAATGGGGCTAATAGCGTCTAGAAGAATGATTTTCTCCTGTAATAATGAACCAACCTAAATTAAAATGTTTTTCTCCATTTTATTGTAGGAGGAACTTTGAGGCTATGGGTGGTAGGACACTCATACGTATACTGGGCACATGTTAGGGCTGCGGCATTGGCCAAAGGGGAGCATTTAGGTTTTAAACACTCTGAGGTCAGTATTAGATTGATAGGAAAGCGGGGAATGAAGTGGGAAGATTTGGTAAGCACCATACAGCAGGCAAGGCAGAGATGGGGACGGCCGGATGTGTTGATTATACATTTGGGTGGGAACGATATTGGATCATAGATATTGGATCAGAGAATTGGAGGAGAAGATAAAGAGAGTAATGAGTTGGTTTGCCACATGGGTCCAAGTTCATGTTCAAATGCTGGTGCATTTTTGTATAGTTGAATTTGATTTGGGGTATGTTATTACCCAATAAGAAATTTGATTAAATTAATAAACGTGACACTTCCATATTTAGCCAAACTCTGGTGTCAGTGTATTTATTTCAGGTAGCCATAATGGCAAGGTTGGTGTAATGGTTTGTTGTCAAGTGACAGTTTGAAGGTTAAGGGTATATGAAAGGTAAATGGAGCCTCTAAGACCTTAAATAAGCATATGGAGTGACTATGAAAGGAGTGGCATAAGGGATGGGCTCCTAGCTGGAATAGCTGGGGGGTAGCAAGTTAGAGGAAGAATAGGGAGAGAGATAGATAAGGAATAGAGGAGGGACTTGCAGAGATAACAGGTAGGGGTGGGAAAGAGATATATAGGGACAGGAAAACAGGAAGTGCATCATTACTAACATTTTTTGTTTCCCTCCCTCTCTCCCTAGATTTGGATGAGCAAGTAGAAGCAATTACCCGGAGAGGTCACGACAAGAGATGCAAAACGAATTTGGCACGGTTATGGACAGGATGTCAGCTACTTAGTTGGATCGCAGTAAGACCGCCCGTGCTCCCTAATAACGGGGGAATGAAAGAAGCTGCAGCTGGATGCTAGTAGGTGACTCGAGTGGTCTACGCTAGCTGACGGCAATAAGATAAACACGCAGCTATAGTGATGACATAAATCTGAGATAAAATGTTGAAGGGTTTTTGCGGTGAAATTGGGATCTGGCACGTAGGGTGGAGGGGATCCTGTAGCATGCCCACCCTAAGTCATGATTCGGTGGTCTAGCTAATGGTTGGCCTATGCTGGAGGTTCTCTCCTCCCCCTCTTGCTCTGCCACAGGGGGGGTTTGTGGTCCCCCCTCCCCCTGACACGTGGGTCCAAGTTCATGTTCAAATGCTGGTGCATTTTTGTGTCGTTGAATTTGATTTGGGGAATGTTATTACCCAATAAATGTGACCTTTCCATATTTAGCCAAACTCTGGTGTCAGTATATTTATTTCAGGTAGCCATAATGGCTAGGTTGGTGTAATGGTTTGTTGTCAAATGACAGTTTGAAGGTTAAGGGTATATGAAAGGTAAATGGAGCCTCTAAGACCTTATTGGTATAATATAATAATAGCTCCCGTAATAGTAGGAGCTTAGAATTAGCTGAAGCATTGATGCGGTATAAGGAAAGATTAAAGTAAAAAAGCTCGTGCTATAGAAGGAGCTTAGCTGTAAAGAGACAAAAAACTTCAGCAATAAATATTACCCTTATACTGAAAATTGCTGCCTCTATTCTCAAATTATAAAAACAACTGTTGAGCTCAAGTGTTTTTAATTGGTATTTGTGCAGGCAAGACTGAATTTATTAAACTTAAAGGGACACTGAACCCACATATTTTTTTTCTTTCTTTTGTGATTCAGATAGAGCATGCAATTATAAGCAAGTTTCTATTTGTCTTCGTTCTCTTGCTATCTTTATTTGAAAAATAAGGCATCTAAACTTCTTTTTTTGGTTCAGAACTCTGGACAGAGCTTTTTATTGGTGGATGAATTTATCCACCAATCAGCAAGAACAACCCAGGTTGTTCACCAAAAATGGGCCGGTATCTAAACTTACATTCATGCATTTCAAATAAAGATACCAAGAGAATGAAGAACATTGGATAATAGGAGCAAATTAGAAAGTTGCTTAAAATGTCATGCTCTATCTGAATCACGAAAATAAAAAATGTGGGTTCAGTGTCCCTTTAATAAACAATATGTTTGGATGGATGGTAAATAATTTTTTAAAGTACTATTTACACACTAATTTATCATTTATAATAGGGGAAAAAACACTCATTTTGTTGCTACTGCATACAACTAATTGTTTGTCAGACTGATACACACACAGGTGGTGACACTGTGTGTGTCACAGTCTGTGACAATCATCTGCTGGTGCCGGTGGGAGGTGTGGGAGGGAATCCGGGAGGAGAGTGGGTGGTCCAGCAGTGAAGGCGGGAGGAAGTTGGATAGTCCTATGCTACAGAAAAAAATAAAGGGACAGGGAGGGATGGGGAGCTACACTACAGAAAAAGGGTGGGGTGGGGGTGTGTGTTTGGGAGGGATCAGGTAGGGATCAGGGAGCGATTAGTGTCAGGTGGGAAGGTATTCTCTACAATATGTACCGGTGTACATAAATATATATTTTTAAATTTATTTTATTTTTTTGTTCTTTTTACATTTAAAAAAAAAATCTGTAGTGTAGTGGTGCCCCCCCCCCCCGCCGGGGATCGTAAATTAGGGCCCCCACCCTACCATGCCACATTTTTTTATGTAGTGTAGCTCCCCATCCCTCACTCTCCCTTCATTTTTGTTTTCTGAAGTTAAGGGCCCATCTTTAAATTTCAGGAAAGGAGACAAAATAAATAATTAAAATATATTGTGAAACTGTTTTACTATACAGTAAACATTTCTTTACTATAATCTCCAGGGCCGCCATCAGGGGATGACAGGGGTGACTCCTGTCAGGGGCCCAATGGGCCAGGGGGGCCGCATGAGGCAAGAACTAAAAAAAAAAATTTTTTTTTTTTTTTTTTTTTTTTTACATTTTGGCAGCCACCAGTGGGTACTACAGCAGAGTGCTAATTGAGCATGGGAAATGTTATTACAAGGAGTAAAGTATTAGTATTTGAGAGGATTTCTGAGTGTGCACTAAACCACTATGCACAGAGTGAGACAGACTTGGCACTTAAGTTTGTACAGTGTGTGCCTGAGTCAGACGGCAGATCACTTTCATTTGCACAGGAGTTAGGACTTACTTAGCAAATGTTTTTTATTTCTTTGTGCAATTTCGTATTGTAACTTCAGTGTGGTAGTAGTTGTATGGTGGGGCCAGGAGTCCATAAAAACACATTTTTTTTAGCAGCAGTGTATTTATGATTATTTGACAATGCTGTAGAAATTCTATATTTAAAACCATGCAGAAATGTTTCCTCCTCAATACACAAATGGTAGGTGCCCTTTTGTTACATACCAACAAGCCTAAATCCTGCATTTAACCAGATCTAATGGTATGAGTACCACAGCTTATGGTTCCACCAAGACCATATAGAGTACAGTATTTTCAAAATCCATAAGTACAGCTGACAGATGGGAACATTTGTACACTGTATTTGAAGTGGTGCTCTTGGTTGGGGAAAAAACAAACAAACATATTTCAACTTTTTAAAAGTACTTTTCTTCATCTAGCCATCTACCCAGATCATTAATGTACAATTTTGAATTCACAGAATTATTTTTGTTTACACGTTTACAAATATGATTCTTTAAAAAGTGATCTCTTAATTTATGCATTTTTGTATCATGCATGTCACACAATGTTGATTTAGGGGATGCAAGGTGCATACATGTTTCCTCCTGCAAGTGTTTCTCTGGGTGTCTGTGTTTATGTCTTTATGCTTTGGTTTTTGTCTCTATGAGTGTGTATGTATTTTTTTTCTGTGGGTCTCTCTGTGAGGGTGGGTGTGTATGTCTTTGTGCATTTTCTGTGGATGTCTGTGAGGGTGTATGCATATGTCTTTGAGCTTTTTCTATGGGTGTCTCTGCTAGGGTGTGTGTATGTTTGCCTTTGTGTATTTTCTCTGGATGCCTCTGTGAGGGTGGGTGTATATGTCTGTTTTCTGTGGATGTCTCTGTGAGGGTGTGTGTATGTATGTATGTCTGTGTTTTCTGTGGATGTCTCTGTGAGGGTGTGTGTTTTATGTGGGTGTCTCTGTGAGGGTGTGTGTATGTCTTTTTATGTTTTCTGTGGATGTCTCAGTGAGGGTGTGTGTATGTATGTCTTTCTGTGTTTTATGTGGTTGTCTCTCTGTGTGTGTATGTCTTTGTGCGTTTTCTGAGGCTGTCTCTGTCAGTGTTTCCTTGGGTGTATGTGCAAGTTTGAGTTTGTGTGTGTGTGTGTGTTCATTGTCTGTTCCTTTTTAGGACATTTTGACCTTACTACTGATTATTCACATCTTTCTACAGACTTTGAGACCTTTACGGAAGCCACCAATCCACCATTTAACCTTTAAATTATTATTTAGGCAGTTCAGGACCCTTCCTTTCAGCCACTGCATGCTGTTGTCATCATTTAGTTGGCATCTTCCTTTACAAAAAGATAATCAGAACTCCATATTTTGTTTTCTAAATCTCCTTTTTTTTTTAACAAAATTGTAGTCTACCTCATTACTTGTCAGGTCAATGTAAACAAGTGCTGAGTGTCTGTGTCTGAGTGCGTTTGTGTGTTCCTTTACGTGTCTGCTAGAGTGTCTATCTATATGTGAATCCTTATGTGTGAGTGTGTATGTGTGTGTTTCAGTGTATGAGTATGTTTGTATGTTTGTATGTTACTACCTTTACAACATTTCTAAGTTTAAATAGACACTTTAGAAAAAAAGTGCATAAACGTTTTAGTCACTTGGTCAAAAATTGTACATGTCAAAGGGGGGGTGGGGGGCCCTGATCAATGGTTAAGTCAGGGGCCCAAAAATTTCTAGTGGTGGCCCTGATAATCTCAAAGGTGTGATATTCCTTTAACTGTAATAAGTATCTGTGCTATGTGTATAAGGGAAGTGTTGGATTATTATCTGTGCCTTTATAAGATGGTAACAGGTATTAATACCAGTTTTTTTGGGAACTAAAATCTCTTATCTAGAACAAATTCATTGCTCTGTAGTATGTTGCAAGGTCATTCAACTGCAGCACCTTTAAGTATTTAATATGCACTGCAGTCTTCCTGAAGGTGTAACAAGTACCAGTTATGAGTTTTTCCAGTAAAAACAGACAAAATAAATCATTTTCAATGTATCTTAAACATGATAGGTCAGAGTGGAGCATTTTTTAGCGTTTACGTTATCGCACTAATTGCGCTAGAAGTAAACATTTTACACGCGTTGGGTAGTGCTCGTATTACAAGTTGAAAGTAAAAAGTTAACGCCCTAGCTAACCAGAAGCTCGCTAAAAGACAAACACCTAGGGGCATATTTATCAAGCCCTGTGTTTCCGGCAAGCCTGAAGGCTAAAGACAGCTGCTCAATAACCTGTCCGCCTGCTCTGAGGCGGGCGGACAGAAATCAACCCGATCGAATACGATCGGGTTGATTGACACCCCCTGCTATCGGCCGATTGGGCGCAAATCTGCAGGAAGCAGCTGTACTGCTGGTGCAATGATAAATGCCGACAGCGAATGCTGTCAGCATTTATCGATGTGCAGCGGACATGATCCACTATATCGGGTCATGTCCGCTCACACCATAATAAATAGGCCCCCTAGATTAGAAGTTTTCCACTATAGAGGGTGCAAAACGAACGCAACAAAGTTGCGTTATTTCACCCTTTATAGCGCTGCTATTACGAGTTTTGAAAAAGCCGCCTTGTGTGTGTGATATGGTTGCGATCGCGGGATGAAAAGCTCTGTAACGCAACCCCATTGATGTCTATGATGAAAAAAAAGTTATGTTTAAACCTAACACCCTAGCATAAACCCCACATCTAAACACCCCTAATCTGCTGCCTTCGACATCGCCAACACCTAAATTAAGTTATTAACCCCTAATCTGCCACTCCCGACATCGCCACCCCTAATCTTCTGCTCCAGATATCGCCGCCACTATAATAAAGTTATTAACCCTTATTCCCCTACACCCCACCCCCAGCATCGCCCACACTATAATAAAGATAACTCAATTAAATAAATTAAATTACTCATTAAAAAACCTAACACTACTAAAAAAAATAAATCAACAGTTACAAAAATAATTAAAATACTAAAGTACAAAAAATAAAAAAAATTCTAAATTACAAGAAATAAAAAAATACTAAATTACGAAAATAACAAACAAAATTATCCAAAATAAAAAACAATTACACCTAATCTAATAGCCCTATCAAAATAAAAAAGCCCTCCCCACAAAAAAAAAACCCTAGCCTACAATAAACTACCAATAGCCTTTAAAAGGGCCCTTTGTGGTGCATTGCCCTAAAGAAATCAGCTCTTTTCCCTGAAAAAAAAAAATACAAAGTCCCCCAACAGTAAAACCCACCACCCCCATAAAAAAACCTAACTCTAAAAAAAACCTAAGCTACACATTGCCCTGAAAAGGGCATTTGTATGGGCATTGCCCTTAAAAGGGCATTCAGCTCTTTTTCATTGCCCTTAATAGGGCATTTAGCTCTTTTAAGAATGCCCAAAACCCTAATCTAAAAAAAAAACCTCCCCAAAAATTAAAAAAAAAAACCCTAACACTTACCCCTGACGATCCACTTACAGTTTTTGAAGTCTGGACATCCATCCTCATCCAGGCGGCGAGGTCTTTATCCATCCAGGCAGTGTCTTCTATCTTCATCCCGGTGGAGCGGAGCAGATCCATCCTGAAGACATCCGATGCGGAGCATCCTCTTCATACGGTATACGTATACTGAATCTTCAATGCAAGAGAGCCTTTTCAATATGGCATCCCTTGCATTCCTATTGGCTGATTTGATTTACCATCTTTACCACCTGCCTCATTTAACAGCACTATCATTGCCATCTTTGTGATAATCATGCATGCATAGAGCCCCATGTTCTCCTGACCTATTATATATATAGGGTTTGGTTCAGTAGGGTGTTGCATGTTAAGTGATTTGCCTACACATCAGACGCGACCATTTTATGTATTTATGTGTTTATAATTATTTTAGCACTTTTCTGCAGTTGCACTTTACAGATGATAGGATGTGTGTATACCTGCTATAATGACAGGATATTCCTCAACCAATATGATATAACACTAAGACTTTCATATCTTTAGTGTCTACCTTTTGACAAATTAAAGGGACAGTCTAGGCCAAAATAAAATTTCATGATTCAGATAGGGCATGTAATTTTAAACAATTTTCCAATTTACTTTTATCACCAATTTTGCTTTGTTCTCTTGGTATTCTTAGTTGAAAGCTTAACCTAGGAGGTTCATATGCTAATTTCTTAGACCTTGAAGGCCACCTCTTTTCAGAATGCATTTTAACAGTTTTTCAACACTAGAGGGTGTTAGTGCACGTATTTCATATAGATAACACTGTGCTCATGCACGTGAAGTTATCTGGGAGCAGGCACTGATTGGCTAAACTGCAAGTCTGTCAAAAGAACTGAAATAAAGGGGCAGTTTGCAGAGGCTTAGATACAAGATAATCACAGAGGTAAAAAGTACATTATTATAACTGTTGGTTATGCAAAATTGGGGAATGGGTAATAAAGGGATTATCTATCTTTTAAAACAATAACAATTCTGGTGTAGACTGTCCCTTTAAAAGAAATATAGTATTTTGGGTCTGCACCATTATCTTTGAGAGATTTTTTCTGATCTAACTATTTTATGTGTTGAGCTTGCTTATCATCTATTGAATAGGGGTTAATAACTTTAGTATAGTGGCAACAATGTCGGGGAGGCACCTAGATAAGGGGGCAGTCTGCAGAGACAAAGGGGCCTATCTATCAAGCTCTGAATGGAGCTTGATGCCCCGTGTTTCTGGCGAGCCTGCAGGCTCGCCAGAAACAGCAGTTATGAAGCAGCGGTCACAAAGACCGCTGCTCCATAACCTGTCCGCCTGCTCTGAGCAGGCGGACAGACATTGCAGGAAATCAACCTGATCGAGTACGATCGGGTTGATTGACACCCCCCTGCTGGTGGCCGATTGGCTGTGAGTCTGCAGGGGGCGGCGTTGCACCAGCAGTTCTTGTGAGCTGCTGGTGCAATGCTGAATACGGCGAGTGTATTGCTCGCCGTATTCAGCGAGGTCTGGCGGACCTGATCCGCACTGTCGGATCAGTTCTGCCAGACTTTGATAAATATAGGCCTTAGTCACAAGGTAATCCCCCCCACCAAAGAAAAAAATGTAAACATCTGTATGTATGGATATTTTGTGTGTGTTTGTGCATGAGTGGATGTATTTGTTTTTATGGCTGTCTGTATTCATGTGCATGTATGGGTATTTTGTGTGTGTGTGTCCAGTCTATGTATAGACTAGACACACACACAAAATACACATACGTATACACAGATATAGACATCCATAAACACAAATACATCCACTCATGCACAAACACACCCAAAATATCCATACATACAGATACAGACACCCATCACATTCATACTACTATAGCAGCATCACTGACACTGGCGTTAACAAATGTGCTATAGGAGAAGAGTACTGAAAATTAAATGATTGCATATGTTTGTGCAACAGAGCAGACTAAATATTTTGAATATAAGGACCTTATAGTATTACTCTATCAATACCTGATGATGTTGAGAGTGAGAATGAGGGACTGGGGCAATTTACATTTTTTTTGTGTGAAATTATGTTTTTTAGAAAATTACTTTTATAATATTAAACAAGAACTTGGTAAGCTATGAGCACTGAGAAGAGTCATGTATTAGAGCTTCTCTGATCATAGCTTACTAAATTCTTGTTTAATATTATAAAAGGCTGAGCACAACTTAAGCCAGTGGATTGTCTGAGATTGTGAGTACTAAGTAGGGGTAGTTATGCCCCTGGGTAAAAAGTGTATTAATATAATGGTGTTGGTTATGCAAAACTGGTGAATGGGTAATATAGGTATTATCTATCTCTTTTAAACAATACAAATTTTCAAGTAGACTGTCCCTTTAAGTTATGCGAAGGGCGTGACAATCTATGAAGTAGAGATTTTTATAGAGATGGATCAGCACTTGTTTTACTTTATTTTACTTTATTAACCACTTAACGACCTAGGACGTACGAGGTACGCTGTACAAAAAATAGTCGTTAACAACCAAGGACATGCCTGGTACGTCCTCAGGGGTTTCAAGCACTTTCAGGGTATGGCAGCGATGCCTCGATATTGAAGCATCATGCAATAACCTTTGCTAGGCAACCTATGCAGAGAGGGCCACTCTGTGGCCCTCTCTGCATCGGCCAGTGATGGTGCCGATGGTGGTGTTGGAGGGCTTGGAGGGAAGTGGGTGGGCGGCCCATTGCTGGAGGAGGTGGGGTGAATGCGGGAAGGGGGCCTGAAGGGGGGGTGGGACCACTATGCCATGCTACATCACAGCAGTGAGTGGGAAGGAGGGAGGAGAGGGGGATCCTATGTGGGATCCATGTTTGGAAAGGGATCTGGGAGTGGTATGCTAATGAGGGGGGGGGGGCAGCTACACTACGAAAAAAAGTGTGGCTTTTTTTATTGTTAAAAAAAATTAAAATAATTTAGAGCAATCTGGGTACTGGCAGACAGCTGCCAG
>NC_069506.1:330450793-330530793 GCF_027579735.1 Bombina bombina | reverse complement strand
TCTACAATATATTATATGTTACAATATATTACATGTTACAATATTTTACATGTTACAATATATTATATGTTACAATATATTATATGTTACAATATATTACATGTTACAATATATTGCATTCTACAATATATTATATGTTACGATATATTACATGTTACAATATTTTACATGTTACAATATATTACATGTTACAATATATTACGTTACAATATATTACATGTTACAATATATTACATGTTACAATATATTACATGTTACAATATTTTACACGTTACAATATATTACGTTACAATATATTACATGTCACAATATATTTCATGTTACAATATATTACATGTTACAATATACTACATGTTACAATATATTACATGTTACAATATATTATATGTTACAATATATTACATGTTACAATATATTATGTTACAATATATTACATGTTACAATATATTACATGTTACAATATAATATATGTTACAATATATTACATGTTACAATATATTATATGTTACAATATATTATATGTTACAATATATTACATGTTACAATATATTATATGTTACAATATATTACATGTTACAATATATTATATGTTACAATATATTACATGTTACAATATACTACATGTTACAATATATTATATGTTACAATATATTACATGTTACAATATATTATATGTTACAATATATTATATGTTACAATATATTACATGTTACAATATACTACATGTTACAATATATTATATGTTACAATATATTATATGTTACAATATATTATATGTTACAATATATTACATGTTACAATATTTTACATGTTACAATATATTACATGTTACAATATATTATATGTTACAATATATTACATGTTATAATATATTACATGTTCCAATATATTACGTTACAATATTTTACATGTTACAATATGTTACATTCTACAATATATTATGTTCCAATATATTACATGTTACAATATATTACATTCTACAATATATTATATGTTACGATATATTACATGTTACAATATTTTACATGTTACAATATATTACATGTTACAATATATTACGTTACAATATATTACATGTTACAATATATTACATGTTACAATATATTACATGTTACAATATTTTACACGTTACAATATATTACGTTACAATATATTACATGCTACAATATATTTCATGTTACAATATATTACATGTTACAATATACTACATGTTACAATATATTACATGTTACAATATATTATGTTACAATATATTACATGTTACAATATATTACATGTTACAATATATTATATGTTACAATATATTATATGTTACAATATATTACATGTTACAATATATTACATGTTACAATATATTACGTTACAATATATTATATGTTACAATATATTACATGTTACAATATATTATATGTTACAATATATTATATGTTACAATATATTACATGTTACAATATTTTACATGTTACAATATATTGCATGTTACAATATATTATATGTTACAATATATTACATGTTACAATATATTACATGTTACAATATATTACGTTACAATATATTATATGTTACAATATATTACATGTTACAATATATTATATGTTACAATATATTATATATTACAATATATTACATGTTACAATATTTTACATGTTACAATATATTACATGTTACAATATATTACATGTTACAATATATTACATTCTACAATATATTATATGTTACAATATATTACATGTTACAATATTTTACGTTACAATATATTACATGTTACAATATATTACGTTACAATATATTACATGTTACAATATATTACATGTTACAATATTTTACACGTTACAATATATTACATGTTACAATATATTACATGTTACAATATTTTACACGTTACAATATATTACATGTTACAATATATTACATGTTACAATATTTTACACTTTACAATATATTACATGTTACAATATATTATATGTTACAATATATTACATGTTACAATATATTACATGTTACAATATATTACATTTTACAATATATTATATGTTACAATATATTACTTGTTACAATATTTTACATGTTACGATATATTACATGTTACAATATATTACGTTACAATATATTACATGTTACAATATTTTACATGTTACAATATATTACATGTTACAATATATTACGTTACAATATATTACATGTTACAATATATTACATGTTACAATATTTTACATGTTACAATATATTACATGTTACAATAGTTTACATGTTACAATATATTGCATGTTACAATATATTACGTTACAATATATTATATGACAAAAATAAAAATAATAATAAATATAAAAATGTGGTGCTACACCTATGATCACTTGCTAAGAACAATCAGCATGAATCTAGATGGATTCATAGATTAAATACACTAAGCCCTGTTGGTTTGAATGAGAAGATTGAGTACTCATGTTTTTTATAAATCTGTACAAGTTTGTATAAAGTTATCCAGATATACTAAGGTAACTTGGATATATATATAATAGGCATTATCCACCAGCCTTTAGCAAATGTCCCCATTTAACTCCCTTTAGCTGTCTATGATATATACTAGATGCAGAAATTTTTTTTTTATAAGTTATATCATGAAGAGGTTAAAAACTAATATAGGTGAGCATAACATTTTTTAATTATTGCTCTGGGGGTTAACGGTGATGGTAATAAAATTGAGAAATATATACTATATAGGGCATGCTAAAATGGTGTGTTAAGCCATATGAGAGCAAAATATGGCAATAACTGTATTTCTTTCTTCATTTGATTCTCTGATGTCTTTAATAGTAACAACAAAGAGTGCTTAGAAATATGCATAGAATTGTTAGTATTAAAATGTAAATATGATGATGGCCATATTGTGAGTAACGAAAATTCTTGTGAGCTGTGCCCTGTGGCAAAAGGTAATAACAAGAAATAAGAAGTTAATGACATCATAACAAAAGAAAAAGATTTTCCCAGCCTGTCCCAATTTTTTGAACGGTACATACTAAAGGTGGCAAATGTCACGGAATGTGGTTTGATCTTTTTTTAAACTACATCTCAGTGCAAAAGGAGGCGTAACCTGAAGTGAAGAAATCATTTAAAAGTCAGGACCAGCCTCTCCCTAGCACATCTGATGAAGCCCCGGTCTCTTACCTGGTGTGGGAGGGGCGAAACGCATCATGCAGAGACACTGGTGACGTAGAGCTTGGAACAGGTGAATCACACGGACTGCCAAACTAACTCAAGATCTCCCATACGGTAAAGCGAGTGAAGACGCCAGCTCACAGCCCTCAAAGTATCCTAGTGAAGTCGGGTATGTTCACGCACATATACAAGCTGCACAGAGGTTAGCGCAGATGGCCGTGAAGGTGAGATTAGGCGAGGATAAGTCTTGCTTACCGTAGCAACGATAAAGTTGTTTATGAGATCAAGCGATCAACACAACAGCATTTCTCTACTAGCAATCTAACACGTTGTGTGCATACAGTGTTGAAAAAGGTTACATTATAAACAGATGAAAAGGCAAGCGGCAACACTTCATATACATTGAAGCGGTTTTACAAGATCACAGCCTGTGGTGTAGTTTACACTGATGTGCCAGGCGATTTCAGCATAACTTTTCACTGCTTCTCAGGAACTGCAATTATTATAGGGACTGTGATGTTTTCAATAGCGTGCAATTAGCACTTATTGTCTAGGATTGGACATTATTTTTCACAGATTTCCAGCCATCATTGCAAGTTTTTTTTCTGGGGCCCCTCGCCTGCCACATTCCATTCCAGTAACCGGTTACTTGAGTTTTTTGATACCACATGTGCCATATAGTCAGTTATTGAGCCTGTTAGGGGCTCTCTACAGGGAGTGCAGAATTATTAGGCAAGTTGTATTTTTGAGGATTAATTTTATTATTGAACAACAACCATGTTCTCAATGAACCCAAAAAACTCATTAATATCAAAGCTGAATAGTTTTGGAAGTAGTTTTTAGTTTGTTTTTAGTTATAGCTATTTTAGGGGGATATCTGTGTGTGCAGGTGACTATTACTGTGCATAATTATTAGGCAACTTAACAAAAAACAAATATATACCCATTTCAATTATTTATTTTTACCAGTGAAACCAATATAACATCTCAACATTCACAAATATACATTTCTGACATTCAAAAACAAAACAAAAACAAATCAGTGACCAATATAGCCACCTTTCTTTGCAAGGACACTCAAAAGCCTGCCATCCATGGATTCTGTCAGTGTTTTGATCTGTTCACCATCAACATTGCGTGCAGCAGCAACCACAGCCTCCCAGACACTGTTCAGAGAGGTGTACTGTTTTCCCTCCTTGTAAATCTCACATTTGATGATGGACCACAGGTTCTCAATGGGGTTCAGATCAGGTGAACAAGGAGGCCATGTCATTAGATTTTCTTCTTTTATACCCTTTCTTGCCAGCCACGCTGTGGAGTACTTGGACGCGTGTGATGGAGCATTGTCCTGCATGAAAATCATGTTTTTCTTGAAGGATGCAGACTTCTTCCTGTACCACTGCTTGAAGAAGGTGTCTTCCAGAAACTGGCAGTAGGACTGGGAGTTGAGCTTGACTCCATCCTCAACCCGAAAAGGCCCCACAAGCTCATCTTTGATGATACCAGCCCAAACCAGTACTCCACCTCCACCTTGCTGGCATCTGAGTCGGACTGGAGCTCTCTGCCCTTTACCAATCCAGCCACGGGCCCATCCATCTGGCCCATCAAGACTCACTCTCATTTCATCAGTCCATAAAACCTTAGAAAAATCAGTCTTGAGATATTTCTTGGCCCAGTCTTGACGTTTCAGCTTGTATGTCTTGTTCAGTGGTGGTCGTCTTTCAGCCTTTCTTACCTTGGTCATGTCTCTGAGTATTGCACACCTTGTGCTTTTGGGCACTCCAATGATGTTGCAGCTCTGAAATATGGCCAAACTGGTGGCAAGTGGCATCTTGGCAGCTACACGCTTGACTTTTCTCAGTTCATGGGCAGTTATATTGCACCTTGGTTTTTCCACACGCTTCTTGCGACCCTGTTGACTATTTTGAATGAAACGCTTGATTGTTCGATGATCACGCTTCAGAAGCTTTGCAATTTTAAGAGTGCTGCATCCCTCTGCAAGATATTTCACTATTTTTGACTTTTCTGAGCCTGTCAAGTCCTTCTTTTGACCCATTTTGCCAAAGGAAAGGAAGTTGCCTAATAATTATGCACACCTGATATAGGGTGTTGATGTCATTAGACCACACCCCTTCTCATTACAGAGATGCACATCACCTAATATGCTTAATTGGTAGTAGGCTTTCGAGCCTATACAGCTTGGAGTAAGACAACATGCATAAAGAGGATGATGTGGTCAAAATACTCATTTGCCTAATAATTCTGCACACAGTGTATATCGCACCTCTTTAGCATACTGCAGTATCATAGTTGGGAGTTCGTTTGTGTTCCTTGTTCTCAGCTCTTTTGTTTTTAGTTGTGGGTTCTTTATTGTTGGGATTTGGGTGGAGAATAGACGTCCTAGTCTAGGGAGTGATTTGGTGTTTTTTAGTAATAAAGCATGTTGAACCCTGTGCAGCCTTGGTCCTTCTTTGATTGATATAAAATTGATTCAATCCTTCTCTTTTTGCAACTAAGGTTCACAATATATTACATGTTACAATATATTACCTTACAATATATTATATGTTACAATATATTACATGTTACAATATATTACATGTTACAATATATATGTTACAATATATTACATGTTACAATATATTACATGTTATAATATATTACATGTTACAATATATTAAATGTTACAATATATTATATGTTACAATATATTATATATTACAATATATTATATGTTACAATATATTATATATTACAATATATTATATGTTACAATATATTATATATTACAATATATTATATGTTACAATATATTATATGTTACAAAATATTACATGTTACAATATATTACATGTTACAATATATTATATGTTACAATATATTACATGTTACAATATATTATATGTTACAATATACTACATGTTACAGTATATTACATGTTACAATATATTATATGTTACAATATATTACGTGTTACAATATATTATATGTTACAATATATTATATGTTACAAAATATTACATGTTACAATATATTACATGTTACAATATATTATATGTTACAATATACTACATTTTACAATATATTACATGTTACACTATATTATATGTTACAATATATTACATATTGCAATATATTATATGTTACAATATATTATATGTTATAATATATTACATGTTACAATATATTACATATTACAATATATTATATGTTACAATATATTATATGTTATAATATATTACATGTTACAATATATTACATGTTACAATATATTATATGTTACAATATATTACATGTTACAATATATTATATATTACAATATATTATATGTTACAATATATTACGTTACAATATATTATATATTACAAAATATTATATGTTACAATATATTACATGTTACAATATATTATATGTTACAATATGTTACATGTTACAATATATTATATGTTACAATATATTACATGTTACAATATATTATATGTTACAATATACTACATGTTACAATATATTACATGTTACAATATATTATATGTTACAATATATTACATGTTACAATATATTATATGTTACAATATATTATGTTACAATATATATGTTACAATATATTACGTTACAATATATTATATGTTATAATATATTACATGTTACAATATATTACAAAAAAAGGGGGTTAAATAAACTAGCGCTTAAGAGTTAATATCCCTTGCCCTATTCTCCTACTATCTACTTCCCAGATAGAAAGGTGTATAAAGTGAAAAAGTTATGGAGATTAGGCGCTTAATCTGCAAAAGGGATAAAGGTGTGTATGGAGGTCGTTAGCTAAATATGTAGAAAAAACTGGACCTTGGACAGAATAAGTGAAAAATTCTTCTACAATTTATTTTCAAAATAAAAACATGATAATACCAAGATAAAATAAATCACAATCCCTAAGTGTTGCAACACTATATCGATCAATTCATAAAATTTCTAAAATTCAGATATACATTTGTTTCATACACAAATAAAAGGATTTATCTGCTCTTTTGTATCCTTTGTTCAAAGATTTTAGATAGAATATATTCTTTTATTTCAACACAATTAATAATATTTGTCTCTATTTGATATTTTATATCTATATTTCATCAGCTTTAAAATTACAAATATGTAGCAAAAACTAACAATTAGTTAAAACAATTTAAATGCAAGATTATAAATGGTGTCCCCACAATGGCTGTTTACTTATATTGGTTATAATTTTGTGTATCTAAAAAGTTCATCAAAGCATTTGTAAGTAATTGGAGATAAATTACTGAGGGCTGTGTTCTTTATCCTTATATTTATGTTGTGATATATTAAGGTTTCACAGTTACCTCTTTGTATCCTCAGTGAGCTTAATTTGTAGAAAAGGAATGTTCCAAACAGTGTTTAGGGGTGATTTTCTTACCCTCTCTTGTGAGCTGTTACTACTCACGGCTTCCCAGCGGTTCCTATGTGTCCTCAGTTTGACTCTCAGACAAGGGGTTCCGGTAGGTAATTTTCTTTGTGTTACCTTGTCACTGGTCTTTGTAGAAGTGCTCTGATTACAGCACCAAACTGTAGACAATCCTTTTGTTTCTTGCGCAAGTTAGATTTTGTGTTTGTAGTTCCTCAATCTCCTGCACTTAAGTACTTCTGTACGCAGGAAAAAAACAGGCTTTTTCTTTCTTGGTGTTCACACAGATATCAACATGTTTCGCCAGCAACCTTGATCTTGATAAAGCCAGGGTTGCTGGCGAAACATGTTGATATCTGTGTGAACACCAAGAAAGAAAAAGCCTGTTTTTTTCCTGCGTACAGAAGTACTTAAGTGCAGGAGATTGAGGAACTACAAACACAAAATCTAACTTGCGCAAGTTACAGAAACAAAAGGATTGTCTACAGTTTGGTGCTGTAATCAGAGCACTTCTACAAAGACCAGTGACAAGGTAACACAAAGAAAATTACCTACCGGAACCCCTTGTCTGAGAGTCAAACTGAGGACACATAGGAACCGCTGGGAAGCCGTGAGTAGTAACAGCTCACAAGAGAGGGTAAGAAAATCACCCCTAAACACTGTTTGGAACATTCCTTTTCTACAAATTAAGCTCACTGAGGATACAAAGAGGTAACTGTGAAACCTTAATATATCACAACATAAATATAAGGATAAAGAACACAGCCCTCAGTAATTTATCTCCAATTACTTACAAATGCTTTGATGAACTTTTTAGATACACAAAATTATAACCAATATAAGTAAACAGCCATTGTGGGGACACCATTTATAATCTTGCATTTAAATTGTTTTAACTAATTGTTAGTTTTTGCTACATATTTGTAATTTTAAAGCTGATGAAATATAGATATAAAATATCAAATAGAGACAAATATTATTAATTGTGTTGAAATAAAAGAATATATTCTATCTAAAATCTTTGAACAAAGGATACAAAAGAGCAGATAAATCCTTTTATTTGTGTATGAAACAAATGTATATCTGAATTTTAGAAATTTTATGAATTGATCGATATAGTGTTGCAACACTTAGGGATTGTGATTTATTTTATCTTGGTATTATCATGTTTTTATTTTGAAAATAAATTGTAGAAGAATTTTTCACTTATTCTGTCCAAGGTCCAGTTTTTTCTACATATTTAGCTAACGACCTCCATACACACCTTTATCCCTTTTGCAGATTAAGCGCCTAATCTCCATAACTTTTTCACAATATATTACAAGTTACAATATATTATATATTACAATATATTATATGTTAAAATATATTAAGTTACAATATATTATATATTACAATATATTATATGTTACAATATATTATATGTTACAATATATTAAGTTACAATATATTATATATTACAATATATTATATGTTACAATATATTACATGTTACAATATATATATGTTACAATATATTACATGTTACAATATATTAAATGTTACAATATATATATGTTACAATATATTACGTTACAATATATTACATGTTATAATATATTACATGTTACAATATATTATATGTTACAATATATTACATGTTATAATATATTACATGTTACAATATATTACATGTTACAATATATTATATGTTACAATATATTACATGTTACAATATATTATATATTACAATATATTATATGTTACAATATATTACATGTTACAATATATTATATTTTACAATATATTATATGTTACAATATATTACATGTTACAATATATTATATGTTACAATATATTACATGTTACAAAATATTACATGTTACAATATATTACATGTTACAATATATTATATGTTACAATATATTACATGTTACAATATATTATATGTTACAATATACTACATGTTACAATATATTACATGTTACAATATATTATATGTTACAATATATTACATGTTACAATAAATTATATGTTACAATATATTACATGTTACAATATATTACATGTTACAATATATTATATGTTACAAAATATTACATTTTACAATATATTACATGTTACAATATATTACATGTTACAATATATTATATGTTACAAAATATTACATTTTACAATATATTACATGTTACACTATATTATATGTTTTCCACACGCTTCTTGCGACCCTGTTGACTATTTTGAATGAAACGCTTGATTGTTCGATGATCACGCTTCAGAAGCTTTGCAATTTTAAGAGTGCTGCATCCCTCTGCAAGATATTTCACTATTTTTGACTTTTCTGAGCCTGTCAAGTCCTTCTTTTGACCCATTTTGCCAAAGGAAAGGAAGTTGCCTAATAATTATGCACACCTGATATAGGGTGTTGATGTCATTAGACCACACCCCTTCTCATTACAGAGATGCACATCACCTAATATGCTTAATTGGTAGTAGGCTTTCGAGCCTATACAGCTTGGAGTAAGACAACATGCATAAAGAGGATGATGTGGTCAAAATACTCATTTGCCTAATAATTCTGCACACAGTGTATATCGCACCTCTTTAGCATACTGCAGTATCATAGTTGGGAGTTCGTTTGTGTTCCTTGTTCTCAGCTCTTTTGTTTTTAGTTGTGGGTTCTTTATTGTTGGGATTTGGGTGGAGCATAGACGTCCTAGTCTAGGGAGTGATTTGGTGTTTTTTAGTAATAAAGCATGTTGAACCCTGTGCAGCCTTGGTCCTTCTTTGATTGATATAAAATTGATTCAATCCTTCTCTTTTTGCAACTAAGGTTCACAATATATTACATGTTACAATATATTACCTTACAATATATTATATGTTACAATATATTACATGTTACAATATATTACATGTTACAATATATATGTTACAATATATTACATGTTACAATATATTACATGTTACAATATATTACATGTTATAATATATTACATGTTACAATATATTACATGTTATAATATATTACATGTTACAATATATTAAATGTTACAATATATTATATGTTACAATATATTATATATTACAATATATTATATGTTACAATATATTATATATTACAATATATTATATGTTACAATATATTATATATTACAATATATTATATGTTACAATATATTATATATTACAATATATTATATGTTACAATATATTACATGTTACAATATATTATATGTTACAATATATTATATGTTACAAAATATTACATGTTACAATATATTACATGTTACAATATATTATATGTTACAATATACTACATGTTACAGTATATTACATGTTACAATATATTATATGTTACAATATATTACATGTTACAATATATTATATGTTACAATATATTATATGTTACAATATATTATATGTTACAAAATATTACATGTTACAATATATTACATGTTACAATATATTATATGTTACAATATACTACATTTTACAATATATTACATGTTACACTATATTATATGTTACAATATATTACATATTGCAATATATTATATGTTACAATATATTATATGTTATAATATATTACATGTTACAATATATTACATATTACAATATATTATATGTTACAATATATTACATGTTACAATATATTACATGTTACAATATAGTACATGTTACAATATATTATATGTTACAATATACTACATTTTACAATATATTACATGTTACACTATATTATATGTTACAATATATTACATATTACAATATATTATATGTTACAATATATTATATGTTATAATATATTACATGTTACAATATATTACATATTACAATATATTATATGTTACAATATATTATATGTTATAATATATTACATGTTACAATATATTACATGTTACAATATATTATATGTTACAATATATTACATGTTACAATATATTATATATTACAATATATTATATGTTACAATATATTACGTTACAATATATTATATATTACAATATATTATATGTTACAATATATTACATGTTACAATATATTATATGTTACAATATATTACATGTTACAATATATTATATGTTACAATATATTACATGTTACAATATATTATATGTTACAATATACTATATGTTACAATATATTACATGTTACAATATATTATATGTTACAATATATTACATGTTACAATATATTATATGTTACAATATATTATGTTACAATATATATGTTACAATATATTACGTTACAATATATTATATGTTATAATATATTACATGTTACAATATATTACATGTTACAATATATTATATATTACAATATATTATATGTTACAATATATTAAGTTACAATATATTATATATTACAATATATTATATGTTACAATATATTACATGTTACAATATATTATATGTTACAATATATTAAGTTACAATATATTATATATTACAATATATTATATGTTACAATATACTACATGTTACAATATATTACATGTTACAATATATTACATGTTACAATATATATATGTTACAATATATTACATGTTACAATATATTATATGTTATAATATATTACGTTACAATATATTACATGCTATAATATATTACATGTTACAATATATTATATGTTACAATATATTACATGTTATAATATATTACATGTTACAATATATCACATGTTACAATATATTATATGTTACAATATATTACATGTTACAATATATTATATATTACAATATATTACATGTTACAATATATTATATTTTACAATATATTATATGTTACAATATATTACATGTTACAATATATTATATGTTACAATATATTACATGTTACAAAATATTACATGTTACAATATATTACATGTTACAATATATTATATGTTACAATATATTACATGTTACAATATATTATATGTTACAATATATTATATGTTACAATATATTACATGTTACAATATATTACATGTTACAATATATTATATGTTACAAAATATTACATTTTACAATATATTACATGTTACAATATATTATATGTTACAATATACTACATTTTACAATATATTACATGTTACACTATATTATATGTTACAATATATTACATATTACAATATATTATATGTTACAATATATTATATGTTATAATATATTACATGTTACAATGTATTACATGTTACAATATATTATATGTTACAATATATTACATGTTACAATATATTATATATTACAATATATTATATGTTACAATATATTACATGTTACAATATATTATATATTACAATATATTATATGTTACAATATATTACATGTTACAATATATTATATGTTACAATATATTACATGTTACAATATATTATATGTTACAATATATTACATGTTACACTATATTATATGTTACAATATATTACATATTACAATATATTATATGTTACAATATAATATATGTTATAATATATTACATGTTACAATATATTACATGTTACAATATATTATATGTTACAATATATTACATGTTACAATATATTATATATTACAATATATTATATGTTACAATATATTACATGTTACAATATATTATATGTTACAATATATTACATGTTACAATATATTATATGTTACAATATATTACATGTTACAATATATTATATGTTACAATATATTATGTTACAATATATATATGTTACAATATATTATATGTTACAATATATTACGTGTTACAATATATTACATGTTACAATATATTATATGTTACAATATATTACATGTTACAATATATTATATGTTACAATATATTATATGTTACAATATACTACATGTTACAATATATTACATGTTACAATATATTATATGTTACAATATATTACATGTTACAATATATTATATGTTACAATATATTATATGTTACAATATACTACATGTTACAATATATTACATGTTACAATATATTACCTTACAATATATTATATGTTACAATATATTACATGTTACAATATATTACATGTTACAATATATATGTTACAATATATTACATGTTACAATATATTACATGTTACAATATATTACATGTTATAATATATTACATGTTACAATATATTACATGTTATAATATATTACGTTACAATATATTACATGTTACAATATATTATATGTTACAATATATTATATATTACATTATATTATATGTTACAATATATTACATATTACAATATATTATATTTTACAATATATTATATGTTACAATATATTACATGTTACAATATATTATATGTTACAATACATTATATGTTACAAAATATTACATGTTACAATATATTACATGTTACAATATATTATATGTTACAATATATTACATGTTACAATATATTATATATTACAATATACTACATGTTACAGTATATTACATGTTACAATATATTATATGTTACAATATATTACATGTTACAATATATTATATGTTACAATATATTATACGTTACAATATATTATATGTTACAAAATATTACATGTTACAATATATTACATGTTACAATATATTATATGTTACAATATACTACATTTTACAATATATTACATGTTACACTATATTATATGTTACAATATATTACATATTACAATATATTATATGTTACAATATATTATATGTTACAATATATTACATGTTACAATATATTACATGTTACAATATTTTATATTTTACAATATACTACATTTTACAATATATTACATGTTACACTATACTACATTTTACAATATATTACATGTTACACTATATTATATGTTACAATATATTACATATTACAATATATTATATGTTACAATACATTATATTTTATAATATATTACATGTTACAATATATTACATGTTACAATATATTATATGTTACAATATATTACATGTTACAATATATTATATATTACAATATATTATATGTTACAATATATTACGTTACAATATATTATATATTACAATATATTATATGTTACAATATATTACATGTTACAATATATTATATGTTACAATATATTACATGTTACAATATATTATATGTTACAATATATTACATGTTACAATATATTATATGTTACAATATACTACATGTTACAATATATTACATGTTACAATATATTATATGTTACAATATATTACATGTTACAATATATTATATGTTACAATATATTATGTTACAATATATATGTTACAATATATTACGTTACAATATATTATATGTTATAATATATTACATGTTACAATATATTACGTGTTACAATATATTATATGTTAAAATATATTACATGTTACAATATATTATATATTACAATATATTATATGTTACAATATATTAAGTTACAATATATTATATATTACAATATATTATATGTTACAATATATTACATGTTACAATATATTATATGTTACAATATATTACATGTTACAATATATTATATGTTACAATATATATATGTTACAATATATATATATGTTACAATATATTACATGTTACAATATATATATATGTTACAATATATTACATGTTACAATATATTACATGTTACAATATATATATATATGTTACAATATATTACATGTTACAATATATTATATGTTATTATATATTACATGTTACAATATATTACAATATATTATATATTACATGTTACAATATATTACATGTTACAATATATTATATGTTACAATATACTACATTTTACAATATATTATATGTTAAAAATATATTATATGTTATAATATATTACATGTTACAATATATTACATATTACAATATTTTATATGTTACAATATATTACATGTTACAATATATTACATGTTACAATATATTACATGTTACAATATTTTATATGTTACAATATACTACATTTTACAATATATTACATGTTACACTATATTATATGTTACAATATATTACATATTACAATATATTATATGTTACAATATATTATATGTTATAATATATTACATGTTACAATATATTACATATTACAATATATTATATGTTACAATACATTATATGTTATAATATATTACATGTTACAATATATTACATGTTACAATATATTATATGTTACAATATATTACATGTTACAATATATTATATATTACAATATATTATATGTTACAATATATTACATTTTACAATATATTATATGTTACAATATATTACATGTTACAATATATTATATGTTACAATATATTACATGTTACAATATATTATATGTTACAATATATTACATGTTACAATATATTATATGTTACAATATATTACGTTACAATATATTATATGTTATAATATATTACATGTTACAATATATTACGTGTTACAATATATTATATGTTACAATATATTACATGTTACAATATATTATATATTACAATATATTATATGTTACAATATATTAAGTTACAATATATTATATATTACAATATATTATATGTTACAATATATTACATGTTACAATATATTATATGTTACAATATATTACATATTACAATATATTACATATTACAATATATTATATGTTACAATATATTATATGTTACAATATATATATATGTTACAATATATATATGTTACAATATATTACATGTTACAATATATTACATGTTACAATATATTACATGTTACAATATATATATATGTTACAATATATTACATGTTACAATATATTATATGTTATTATATATTACATGTTACAATATATTACATGTTATAATATATTACATGTTACAATATATTATATGTTACAATATATTACACGTTATAATATATTACATGTTACAATATATTACATGTTACAATATATTATATGTTACAATATATTACATGTTACAATATATTATATATTACAATATATTATATGTTACAATATATTACATGTTACAATATATTATATTTTACAATATATTATATGTTACAATATATTACATGTTACAATATATTATATGTTACAATATATTACATGTTACAAAATAGTACATGTTACAATATATTACATGTTACAATATATTATATGTTACAATATATTACATGTTACAATATATTATATGTTACAATATATTACATGTTACAATATATTACATATTACAATATATTATATGTTACAATATATTACATGTTACAATAAATTATATGTTACAATATATTATATGTTACAATATATTACATGTTACAATATATTATATGTTACAATATATTATATGTTACAATATATTACATGTTACAATATATTATATGTTACAATATATTATATGTTACAAAATATTACATTTTACAATATATTACATGTTACAATATATTATATGTTACAATATACTACATGTTACAATATATTACATGTTACAATATATTATATGTTATAATATATTACATGTTACAATATATTATATGTTACAATATATTATGTTACAATATATATGTTACAATATATTATGTTACAATATATTATATGTTACAATATATTACGTGTTACAATATATTACATGTTACAATATATTATATATTACAATATATTATATGTTACAATATATTAAGTTACAATATATTATATATTACAATATATTATATGTTACAATATATTACATGTTACAATATATTATATGTTACAATATATTATATGTTACAATATACTACATGTTACAATATATTACGTTACAATATATTATATGTTACAATATATTACATGTTACAATATATTATATGTTACAATATATTACATGATACAATATATTATATATTACAATATATTATATGTTACAATATATTACATGTTACAATATATTATATGTTACAATATATTATATGTTACAAAATATCACATGTTACAATATATTACATGTTACAATATATTATATGTTACAATATATTACATGTTACAATATATTATATGTTACAATATATTACATGTTACAATATATTATATGTTACAATATACTACATGTTACAATATATTACATGTTACAATATATTATATGTTACAATATACTACATGTTACAATATATTACATGTTACAATATATTATATGTTACAATATATTACATGTTACAATATATTACATGTTACAAATAGTTTTGAATATAAAAAAAGTTAAAATAAAGCTGTTTATTTTATTTGAAGCTAACAGGAAGTGCAGCTGGGACTTAAGGACTGATTGCTCACTGGCTGATATGCAGAACACTGCTTTATGGGGGGGGGCAGTCACCCATCTAATAAGTATGAAAATAAAACAGACAAAAATAGTTCTTTCTTAGTACAGTAAAAAAAACAGTTTTTTGTGTTACTTTATTAAATACATTTATATGTAGGATAAACTTCTTCGTTTGACTAATCAGACCCCAAATCAGAAAACATATTCACCAAGATTACAAGTTTTGCGCTATACCGGGCCCGAGTGCGTAAATAACGCAAAAATATAACCATTATCACACTTTCCATAGCGCTGCCATTAAATGTTAAGCCAAAGAGGCATATTTAAGAAATGTCTTGCGGACCTGCTCCGACAGTGCGGATCAGGTCCGCAAGACATTGCTGAATGCGGAGAGCAATACGCTCTCCGCATTTAACATTGCACCAGCAGCTCACAAGAGCTGCTGGTGCAATGCCACCCCTTGCAGACTCGCGGCCAATGGGCCGCCAGCAGGGGGTGTCAATCAACCCGATCGTTCTCGATCGGGTTGAATTGTTTTGATTCCTGTCCGCCAGGCGGACAGGGTTATGGAGCAGCAGTCTTTGTGACCGCTGCTTCATAACTGCTGTTTCTGGCGAATCTGAAGGCCCCAAAACCTTCTTTTGTTGTGCGGTACGGTGCGATAAGCTCCATACCGCACAAAAGACAAGGCCTGACTTTATGTGCTCGTGCATGCTTTCCCCCATAGTCATCAATGGAGAGATGAAGATAGGAGATGCCCCCGTGATGGCTGAAGATGTCGCCACCTGGAGGAAGACTTCTCACCGCCTGGATGAAGATGGATGTCCGGACTTCAGGCACTGTGAGTAGATTTTCTGGGGTTAGTGTTAGTTTTTTCTAGATTAGAATGCCCATAGAAATGTCCCTTTAGGGGCAATGGGTAGCTTAGGCTTTTTAAGACTTAGGTTTTTTTATTTTGGAAGGTTGGTTGGTTTACTGTTAGGGGGACTTTGTAATTTTTAGGTAAAAGAGCTGTTTAACTTAGGGCAATGCCCTACAAATGGCCCTTTAAAGGGCTATTGGTAGTTTATTGTTAGGTTAGGGAGTGCTTTTATTTTTGGGGGCTTTTTTATTTTTATAGGGCTATTAGGTGTAATGTTTATTATTTTGGATAATTTCATTTATTATTTTTTGTAATCTTAGAGTTTTTTTTTTTTCATAATTTTAGTTTTTATTTTTTGTAATGTAATTTTTTTATTTTTTTTTCGTAGCGTTAGGATTTTTTAATTTGTAATTATTTTTTATTATTTTTCGTTAATTTATTGTTTTAAAATAGTAATGGTAGGTTACTTTATAGTTTAAACTTAGTTTTTTTATTTTACAGGTAAGTTTTTATTTATTTAAAGATAGTTATATTGTAAATTTAATTTAAAATTATTGGGGTATTAAGTTTAGGGTTTATTAGTTTAATTTAGTGTGCTGCTATGTGGGGGGCAGCGGTTTAGTGGTTAATAGGTTTATTATAGTACTAGCAATGTGGGGGGCTGGCCGTTTAGGAGTTAATAGGTGGTTTATTATAGTAGTAGCAATGTGGGGGGTGGCTGTTTAGGGGTTAATATGTGGTTTATTATAGTAGTAGTGATGTGGGGTGGGCGGCTGTTTAGGGGTTAATAGGTTTGTTTAGTGTTGGCTATGTGTATGAACAGCGGATTAGGGGTTAATAAGTTTAATAAAATATTTGCGATGCAGTAGGGTGGTGGTTTAGGGGTTAATAGGTAGTTTATGGATGTTAGTGTACTTTGTAACATTTTAGTTATGAGTTTTGTGAAACATTTTTGTTTCGCAAAATCCATAACTACTGGTCTCAGATTGCGGAATGGATCGTGGCGGTATAGACTATAACGCAAGCATTTTAACCGGACCGCACAACCTGTAATACGGCGCTATGGAAATCAACGTTATTGTTTCAGTGCAGAATGGATCATTGCCTCACAGGCTAAAACGTTTGCTGTATAGCTGTACCGCAGCGACTTGTAATACGGGAGACCTGCCATTCCGCGCAAAATGGCCAATTTTTCAGCGGTATAGATGTACCTCACCAAAACCCAAAACTTGTAATCTAAGTCATTGTTATTTATAGGCTGATAGAGAGCAATAGACTAGCTAGGACCTAACTGTACTCTTCCTATACACTAACCTTGATTATTTATATATAAAGACATAGCTGACTATAACATTGTTTTCCACTGTGTATTATGTTTGTGTTTTCACATAGACAAAACTACATTTTTACATCAGCATCAAAAATCGACCATCATGTTTAGCGGGAACTAAATTGACCATCATGTTCAGCGGGAACTAAATTGACCATCATGTTCAGCGGGAACTAAATTGACCATCATGTTCAGCGGGAACTAAAGTTAATTAATCGCTCAATGTTCTTGTAAAAGACCCTTCTGGGATATCTGTCCGTCCTTTCAGTAACATGAATGAAGAAGGTCTCAGCATTTATTAGAAGCTTGATCTGCTTTATCCACATCCTGACCATTCCTATCAGCGTCTGTACAACAAGCGAAGAAAACAAATATCATTAAGCAAAATGCTAGTCCAGAGTGATTGGAAACTGTGCTTATTTCCCAGATAGCAACTAAAGGATGTGTAATCTGGGACTGTCATTTACACTCACTCTGTCGGTTTGCAATGTCAGGTCAGTGTTTCCCTGTCTTCCAGTGATCCATGTCATGTCTTATTATTAATTAGAGCTTTTGCAGCCTGATGGGATTGGCATGGTGCCATATATTTCTTAAGTTAAGTGCTCAGTGTCCTGATCCCAATGCGTTGTTTCTGAAAACACAATGATATTGGCCTTGACTTTATTGTGTGACCCATGGAGCTATCAAATTCTGCAGACACTGATATCTGCTATGTTAACAAAAACAAGTTATTTCAGTGCATTAGGGGAAATGTACTTCTTATTAAACGGACATTAATTAAATACCTTTTGTTCTTGTGTAGTAAAGTGCATTTGGATCCACAGTACCTAGAAACAAAAAAATCTGTAACTTAGGTTTTATTTACAATGTTGCAGTAAGTAGTTGGATTAAGTCATCTGCAGCATTTTGAATAAAATGAAGGTTAAAGAATGAATGCCATTTCTCAATAACCTTGTGATATCTAAAAGTGTATAGACCACTTTGTTTCAAGAAGGAGATTCTCCTCTTTACAATGAGATGTGACATGGGTTTATTTTTTTTATATAAGTTGAAAGAGAAAAGTGTAGATTTAGGGTTTTTCAAAAGTTCCCTAGAGAGGTCAACATTATGCAAGCTACGGTTTATTCAAAATGCGGCAAAATATTAGCTGATTTAAGCAACTTGCAGCATTTTAAAGAAAAAAGTTGCAAAATTTACTTTTTTGTCCTTTCAGGGAGTGCTGGACAACTACAATTTTTACAAAAAAGCAAAAACCATCAACAGACAAAGATATATTCAAGGGTCTCTTTAGGATGTCTAACTGTACCTTTTTCAGAAGGATGATGGAAAAATGTTGAGCAGAATGTCCATTTAATCACCTACAGTATTTCACAAAAGTGAGTACACCCGTCCCATTTTTGTAAATATTTTATTATATCTTTTCATGTAACAACACTGAAGAAATGACACTTTGCTACAATGTAAAGTAGGGAGTGCACAGCCTGTATAACAGTGCAAATTTGCTGTTCCCTCAAAATAACTCAACTAACAGCCATTAATGTCTAAACTGTTGGCAACAAAAGTGAGGACACCCCTAAGTGGAAATGTCCAAATTGGGCTCTAGGTGTCAATATTTTGTGTGGCCACCATTATTTTCCAGCACTGCCTTAACCCTCTTGGGCATGGAGTTCATCAGAGCTTCACAGGTTGCCACTGGAGTCTTCTTCCGCTCCTCTTTGATGACATCACGGAACTGGTGGATGTTAGAGACCTTGCACTCCCCCACCTTCCATTTGAGGATGCCCCACAGATGCTCAATAGTGTTTTGGTCTGGAGACATGCTTGACCAGTCCATCACCTTTACCCTTAGATTCTTTAGCAAGGTAGTTGTCGTCTTGGAGGTGTGCTTGGGGTCGTTATCATGTTGGAATACTGTCCTGCGGCCCAGTCTCCAAAGAGAGGGGATCATGCTCTACTTCAGTATGTCACAGTACATGTTGGCATTCATGCTTCTCTCAATGAACTGTAGCTCCCCAGTGCCGGCAGCACTCATGCAGGCCCAGACCATGACAGTTCACCACCATACTTGACGGTAGGCAAGACACACTAGTCTTTGTACCCCTCACCTGGTTGCCACACACGTTTGACACCATCTGAACCAAATAACGTTATCTTGGTCTCATCGGACCACAGGATATGGTTCCAGTAATCCATGTCCTTAGTCTGCTTGTTTTCAGCAAACTGTTTGTGGCCTTTCTTGTGCATCATCTTTAGAAGAGGCTTCCTTCGAAGAGGCTTCCTTCTTGGATGACAGCCATGGAGACCAATTTGATGCAGTGTGCAACGTATGGTCTGAACACTGACAAGGCTGATCACCCACCCCTTCAACATCTGCAGCAATGCTGGCAGCATTCATACATCTATTTCCCAAAGACAACCCTTGGATATGACGCTGAACACGTGCACTCAACTTCTTTGGTCGACCATGGCGAGGCCTGTTCTGAGTGGAACCTGTCCTGTGAAACTGCTGTATTGTCCTGTCCTGTGAAACTGCACCGTGCTGAAGCTCAGTTTCAGGGTCTTGGCAATCTTCTTATAGCCTAGGCCATCTTTATGTAGAGCAACAATTCTTTTTTTTCAGATATTAAGAGAGTTCTTTGCCATGTGGTGCCATGTTGAACTTCCAGTGACCAGTATGAGAGAGTGTGAGAGTGATAACACCAAATTTAACACACCTGCTCCCCATTCACACCTTAAACCTTGTAACACTAACAAGTCACATGACACTGGGGAGGGAAAATGGCTAATTGGGCCCAATTTGGACATTTCCACTTAGGGTTTACTCACTTTTCTTGCCAATGGTTTAGACATTAATGGCTGTGTGCTGAGTTATTTTGTGTGGACAACAAATGTACACTGTTATACAGGCTGTACACTTACTACTTTACATTGTAGCAAAGTGTCATTTCTTTAATGTTGTCACATGAAAAGATAAAATTAAAATATTTACAAAAATGTGAGGGGTGTATACACTTTTGTGAGATACTGTATATAGTGCTTTCCCAATGTTACATTCTAATGCTTTAACAGAGAGGCAGTAGGATCTGTAATAACTTTTGGGTAGGCAGAGACAAGCAAGTAACTACAGTACTCTTGGTAATTGTAATAATAACCCCTTTCCACCAAGAACTAGACGACACATAACTTGGGAGTCAACAACAACTTTTTCTTCAACCGGAAAAACAAAAACTTTTTAAAAAAAAACAGTCTCCCCTACAAGAGGTTTCCCAACTGAAACAGCAGGGAGTTTAAACAGTAACATACAGTTTAACCATTAGCCTAAATAACAATTCCTGCATAGTTCATAAGTGCCGAGGTTTGCCACAATTGCAAACCATTATATTGATCTTTTTTGTTATTATTTATTTTAATAATATATTTTCCCCATTGGCTATATAGGCTGGATGCTGTGCTTCAAACTTTTACAAAAAAAATGTCAACATATTTAAATGTTATAATGTCCCTTTAAAAAAATTGTATATTGCCTTGCCAAGGTCACATTGTAAGCATTATATTGATTTATTTTTCATTTATCTTCCCCATTGGCTATGTAGGGTGAGTATTTTTGATTACTTACTAATCCTTTCATTTTTTTTTTTGTGCCCTGGAATTTTAATGGCAACAGACAAAATCTACGTAAAAGTAATGTGTTTTTATAAATATAAACATATTAATTATTACTTATTACTATAACAAAATAAAAAAAAAAATATTTTGTAAATAATATGTATTTTCTTTATTTAGCATCTTTATGTACATTTTAGTATAAAAAGTTTACATCTTTTATTGCCATTTCCTATAAAATGTTACATGTCACAAAGAGAGGGCAGACATTGTATTGCTGTGTCCAAAAGCTGGTGGTTCTACTTATAATGGTAATTTTGAGTTAATTTCAATAATGCTATATTGCAAATAAATTTTAGTTTTTATATTTTTTTAGGTTAGGTGGCTAATTTATTACATCTGTGACATATATTTCTATATCAAATTGCATTTTAAGTTTCCAGCTATTTAGAAAAACATTCAAATATTGAACTTTCTCAGACCACAAATTTCACAGTTTAAATATTTCAAAACATCATCAACATTTCCGCAAGACAGAAAAATGTCAGCGAGTTACTCGTTGAATATTCACCTGAAAAATGAATATCTAGAAGGTGTATGTAAATGGATTGCTCAGAGGTTTCATAAATGGCATTTACTATGAAATGTGATCAAATGCATTTGCCCTGGAAAAGAAAGAATTTAAAATAGCACAGGAGAAAATTAATAGGAAAAGCCCAGATTTTCTATTATATGTATCTAGAATTGCATGTGTTAAATGTGTGAAAAGTATTTTGTGCTGTATTATGCAGACATTCCAGTTGTGATTGTCACAATTTGGGATATTTACCCTGCTAGCCCTGCAACTGATAACCTACTCCAGAGTTCCCCCCAGAGGGAGACTGTTATACTCTGCCCTTTGCCCACTTTAAGTAATTAAGGCACATTGTACTGTACATATTCTATCCAACTATCCATTTACTTGTGATGCTTTAACAGATTATTTACAAATAGTGCACTTACCTTTTATTTTATCATCTGAATTAACTGCCTATTGAAACAGCTGCTTATACTGAATATATTAATACTGCAGTATGGTATATAGAAAGGCTATGTAAAAAACATAAATAATTCACACACAGAGAAGTACACTCACAGGAACGAACAACCAGCTCAATACAATTGTTAGCCTGTTCTATGGCGATTTACCACCTGGGTGCAACTTCTTTTAGCCCAGTAATGCTTGTCAACGAGTAGAACTTTCCTGTAATTGTCTGGTATTTCGGCGCTGGACTGACCGTAATAGGCGGAATCAGACTGATATACTACAGGAAAGTTCTACTCTGTGAAAAGCATTACTGGGCTAAAAGGAAGCTGCACCCTGGTGCTAAATCACAAGAGAACAGGCTAACAATGGTATTGAGCCGGTTGTTTGTTCCTGTATGTAGTCTCCCTAAGAGAAAAAAAGGGGCAACCAGATGTGGACTCCATGCTCGGTGTACTTAGCGCAATATGGCTACACCTCACTGATGAGGCCCAATGAAGGCTGAAAAGATCATCTGGGGTTGCTGTGTTCCTTGTTCAGAGAGGAATTGCCTGGTATTTTGGTGCTGGACTGACTGTAATAGGCGGGATCAGACTGATATACTACAGGAATGTTCTACTCTGTGAAAAGCATTACTGGGCTAAAAAGAAGCTGCACCCAGGTGGTAAATCACCAGAGAACAGGCTAACAATGGTATTGAGCTGGTTGTTCATTCCTGTGAGTGTGCTTCTCTCTGTATGTATGTAGTCTCCCTAAGGGAAAAAAGGGACAACCAGACGTGGACTCCTTGCTCAGTGTGCTTAGAGGAATATAGCTACACCTCACTGGTGAGGCCCATTGAAGTCCGAAATGATTGTCTGGGGTTGCTGTGTTCCTTGTTCAGAGAGGAATTGCCTGGTATTTCGGCGCTGGACTGACCGTAATAGGCGGGATGAGACTGATATACTACAGGAAAGTTCTACTCTGTGAAAAGTATTACTGGGCTAAAAAGAAGCTGCACCCAGGTGGTAAATCGCCAGAGAACAGGCTAACAATGTCATTGAGCTGGTTGTTCGTTCCTGTGAGTGTGCTCTCTGTATGTAAGATAAATAATTCACCCAATGGAGATAGATGAGAGAGCTCAGTCCATTTGAAATTGTTGAATACCTGAGTATTTTCCCTTTATGTGTAAACATTGCAGACATGTTAAACCATAAAATAGCATAAGGTTGTAGGTAGTTTCTATGTGCATACTCTGCCAGATATTTATTTTCAATTTTTCTACTCTTAAGAGGTTTTAGAATGTAAGTGAGGGTTTTATGAATGGGAAGAGATGTCTGTCTTGGAAGCCATAAATTGCAGACATGCATCTCTTGGGTCAATTTAAAATTAAGAGGATCTTTAAAGGGTGACAAAATTCGTACACTGTCTATTTTTCTCTATTTCTCTTACTATACAAATTATTTAATGCCATTTTATGTAAATGATAAATATGTATGTAGCATTCTCTGGTGGTACTCATACGTCTTCTTTTTGTATTCTGACAAAAAAAATATCACGTGTCATCACTGTGTAAATGCAAAATGTAATGTTTTGCATAGTCTGAGGTAATATGACCTTGCACATTTCCACATTTAATGTTACTACCATATAAAGGCACTTTACAAAAATACAAAAAATGAATAAAAACATTAATAAAAAAAATCATGCCTAGTTTTAATGCTGTGATCCTAACTCCTGGTTTCCAGGTACTATAAAAAACATAAAAATCAGCTTCCTTGTTAAAATTGTACCTGCAGTTTAAATTCTGGGAGAGACAAATAGATGTAGCTTGCAATCGGGAGATTTTCTCTTTCAGTTCTATGAGAACTACCTTTAAAATATCCTGCGTAAACTCTATCAGAATGTACCTTCTTAACCTAAGATAAACATAGCAACAGGCTAAAATATCTCCTCAGACTTCGTTCAACATTCAACGTGTCACACATTAAGAGGATTATTTTTTTCTTATTGACCTGCACGATTCACCTTGATTTTAAAGGGAAAGTCAAGTTAAAATTATAGAGCACAAACTTTTAAACAACTTTCCAATTTACTTCCATTATCAAAATGTGCACAATTTTTTTATATGCACACTTTCTGAAATACCAGCTTCTACTGGGCATTCTCACTAGTCACATGATATGCATATATCCAATTTTTGATTGGCTGATGGTTGTCACATGATGCATTAGGAAGGAAAATATAACTAACCTTGACATTTGACAGAAAAAAAGTGCTTTTGCATTGTCTTTTTATGTGTATTTATTGATTATGCTATTCTAATGAGTTTTGCAGTCCTTAAATAACCTGCTGCATGAGACAAATGGTGTCCTGCAACATAAAGTAGATGTCAGGAATTCTGCTCATGCATCACTACCTTTCTAAACTCCTCCCAGCTTCTCTTTTTAACAGCTGCGCACCTCATACCTGATGCTTAGTATTTTGATTTGAAGTCGTACTGCAGCTTGAATCCTAAGCTTCGGTAACAGTATTGCTATAACTTGCGACATCGATTTCTGGAAGCAACTAATTTCCTGAAGCTGCTTCATTTACAGTTCCTCCCTACAACCTGGTGATCTCATCTGTTTTATCCACCAATATACTAAATAGAGCTAACTACTCTTTTTAACGCAACCGCTACCCTCTCTCAGCTGACAAAGGTTCACTTCCTGTTTCTCGGAATTCAGCCGACGGACACGTTATCCTCCTCTCCTCACAAAGTAACTACCACATTCCAAGGTAGGATCTGCAAGTTACAGATCGTATTTAAAACTAAACATATTTATGCTCAGAACTCTGTTGCCTCTATTCAGTCTAACTGCCGAACTTTCTCTGATGAGACATTTACCCAGGGAAATTCCTCCTGTGACATCAGCAGTCATTTACTAAAGCTGATACTTAAAGTTCACAGAGAAGACGCTGCTACTAAGTAGCCGATCTTCTACAACATACAGCAACAAGTTTGCTGGCAACTCAGACCTAACACTTTCCTGCTGTACTACTTATGCTACAGTTCCACTTCTGCTCACAACTTAGAATTTCTGGTGTTGAGCAGTCACGTTTATTTTTTTCTGAAGTAATTTCACTATCACTTACCTCAACTACTAAAAACCAAAGTCCTCTCCAGACTAAGAGCACACCATTTTTATGCCAAACCAGAGAAATGCGAATTTCACACCACTGATATATCTTTCTTGGGCTATCATATTAGCCCCACCGGCATCAGACTTCAAGACAATAAAGTGGAAACCGTAAAGTCTTGGCCTCATCCAACAACAAAGAAAAAACTACAAAGGTTTCTTGGATTTTCTAATTTCTATAGAAAATTTATAAAAGATTTCTCAAAGATTGCAAGACCTTTGATGCAACTCACAAGTTCCACCAACCTATTTCATTGGAATTCAGATGCAACAAAAGCCTTCGATCTCCTCAAAATGAAATTCACCACTGCACTTATTTTGAGATTCCCTGATACAAAGCTACAATATACCTTTGAGGTGGATTCATCTGACTACACCATCGGTGCTATCTTATCCCAGAAAACATCATTAACGGAACCTCTACACCCAGTCGCATATTTCTCTAAGGTACTAAGTCCCACTGAGATTAACTATCCCATCAGAGAAAAGGAACTCCTAGCTATTAAAAGAGCTCTTGAACATTGGAGACATCTCTTAGAAGGAACATCTCAACCAATCATCATCTATACTGATTACAAAATCTTATAATTTCTACAATCCAACAAAACCCTATCTTCACGTCAGGTCCGTTGGAGTTTATACTTCACACAATTTAATTTCCATATAATCTACAGACCTTCAAGCAAGAATGGTAAAGCAGACGCTCTCTCCTGTAAGGATAACAAACCCAATTATCAACCCTCCTCGACTAGTATCATTCTCACAGAAAGGTTTATTGGATTATCCCCTTACTTTATCAGGGAACTAAAGAAGTCCTTAATCTCAGAAGATCAGCTACCTTCTAAACAGCTAACAAAAAATTTAGAGGAATGTGGCTGCACCTCACTGACGAGGCCCATAGGAGGCCGAAACGATCGTCTGGGGTTGTCATGTTCCTTGTTCAGAGGAGAATTGCCTGGTATTTCGGGGCTGGACTGACCTTACTTGGCGGGATCAGACTGATATACTTCAGGAAAGTTTTCTTCTGTGAAAAGCACACTGGTCTAAAAGAGGCTGCTTCCGGGTGGTAAATCGCCATAGAACAAGCCACTGAGCTGTTGTTCGTTCCTGGTGGAGCGCTTCTCTCTTTGTATGCAAATTATTATGACCCTGGGGAAGTCTCCCTATGGGTGATGGGGGAAACCAGACGTGGACTCCTTGCCCAGTGTGCTTAGAGGAATGTGGCTGCACCTCACTGACGAGGCCCATAGGAGGCCGATACGATCGTCTGGGGTTGTCATGTTCCTTGTTCAGAGGAGAATTGCCTGGTATTTCGGGACTGGACTGACCTTACTTGGCGGGATCAGACTGATATACTTCAGGAAAGTTTTCTTCTGTGAAAAGCACACTGGTCTAAAAGAGGCTGCTTCCGGGTGGTAAATCGCCATAGAACAAGCCACTGAGCTGTTGTTCGTTCCTGGTGGAGCGCTTCTCTCTTTGTATGCAAATTATTATGACCCTGGGGAAGTCTCCCTATGGGTGATGGGGGAAACCAGACGTGGACTCCTTGCCCAGTGTGCTTAGAGGAATGTGGCTGCACCTCACTGACGAGGCCCATAGGAGGCCGAAACGATCGTCTGGGGTTGTCATGTTCCTTGTTCAGAGGAGAATTGCCTGGTATTTCGGGGCTGGACTGACCTTACTTGGCGGGATCAGACTGATATACTTCAGGAAAGTTTTCTTCTGTGAAAAGCACACTGGTCTAAAAGAGGCTGCTTCCGGGTGGTAAATCGCCATAGAACAAGCCACTGAGCTGTTGTTCGTTCCTGGTGGAGCGCTTCTCTCTTTGTATGCTAACAAAAAATTTAGATGGGTTGTATCCCGAAAGGTCTAAGGATTCAAATTCTAAAATCACATCATGATTCTCCTCTATCAGGTCATCCGGGAGAACTAAGAACCTTTGAACACCTTTCTAGGCATTATTGGTGGCCATCCATGAGAGACTCTGTTAAGAATTACATACAATCTTGTACTATTTGTGCAACTTCAAAATCCGAGAAAAGACCGCCGTATGGACTCTTGATACCCTTGCCTATACCTGAGCGGCCATGGCAACATCTGTCACTAGACTTCATCGTTGATCTACCACAGTCAGCCAATATAAATACCATCCTCGCAGTAATCAACATTCTAACAAAGATGCCTCATTTCGTACCCTTTCACAAACTTCCCACTTCTTCGGAAACAGCTCAACTTTTTCTTACCAATGTTGTGAAACTTCATGGACTTTCTGCCATACTAACATCAGACCAAGGTACTCAATTTACGTCAAGGTTTTGGAAGGCCTTGTGTAACCAATTAGAAATCGATCATCAATTCACAACCCCCTTCCACCCACAAACGAATGGTCAAGCTGAACGATTAAACCAATGCTTGGAGCAATATATCAGGTGTTACTGTTCATACCAACAAAGTGATTGGGTAAAATACTTGCCCATGGCAGAATTTGCGTTCAATGATTCCTTAAACTCTTCCACAAAAATGACCACGTTCCAAGCAAATTATGGATTTCATCCTGCATCAATTCCCTCCTCTATAAGGAGTACCGGAAGTAAGTCCAATTGCCCTACTGCTAATGATCTGACTAGTACCTTACTGGATAACTTCAGACACCTTAGAGAGAATATCCATTCCTCACAACAAAGTCAAAAGAAATACTATGATCTCCGAAGACGCACACCACCACAATATTCTAATCTGTGGGAGACCTTGTCTGGTTATCCACAAAGAATCTGAAACTGCAGATTCCTAGTAAGAAGCTCGGCGGCTTATTTATCGGACCGTTTCCTATAAAGAAAGTGATAAATCCTAATGCACTATCTCTACAGTTACCTAGCTCAATAAAAGTTCATTCCACCTTCCATGTCTCCCTCTTGAAACCATTTACTACTATGAGAAATCCTGGACTAGTTTTACCACCTAAAGATAAACTTACTGATACTGATGAATATGAGGTTGACTCCCTACTTGACTCCAGAATATCTAATGGACAGTTACAATACCTGGTTAGATGGAAAGGATGCCTGCCTGAGGAAGATACTTGGGAACCCACATACAATATACATGCCCCAAGGCTACTCTCGATTTTTCATCGTAGGCATCCGGACCGGCCAGGTCCTTAAGCTGTGGTACAGCTTGCTTGAGGAGGGGGTCATGTCAAGAATTCTGCTCATGCATCACTACCTTTCTAAACTCCTCCCAGCTTCTCTTTTTAACAGCTGCGCACCTCATACCTGATGCTTAGTATTTTGATTTGAAGTCGTACTGCAGCTTGAATCCTAAGCTCCGGTAACAGTATTGCTATAACTTGTGACATCAATTTCTGGAAGCAACTCATTTCCTGACGCTGCTTCATTTACAGTTCCTCCCTACAACCTGGTGATCTCATCTGTTTTATCCAGCAATATACAAAATAGAGCTAACTACTCTTTTTAACGCAACCGCTACCCTCTCTCAGCTGACAAAGGTTCACTTCCTGTTTCTCGGAATTCAGCCGACGGACACGTTATCCTCCGCTCCTCACAAAGAAACTACCACGTTCCAAGGTAGGATCTGCAAGTCACAGATCGTATTTAAAACGAAACATATTTATGCTCAGAACTCTGTTATCGCTATTCAGTCTAACTGTCGAACTTTCTCTGATGAGACATTAACCCAGGGAAATTCCTCCTGTGATGTCAGCAGTCAATCACTAAAGCTGATACTTAAAGTTCACAGAGAAGATGCTGCTACTAAGTAGCCGATCTTCTACAACATACAGCAACAAGTCTGCTGGCAACTCAGACCTAACACTTTCCTGCTGTACTACTTATGCTACAGTTCCACTTCTGCTCACAACTTAGAATCTCTGGTGTTGAGCAGTCACGTTTATTTTTTCTGAAGTAATTTAACTATCACTTACCTCAACTACTAAAAGCCATAGTAGTTTTCAAGGTGACAGTGATACAAACCTTATTTAAAGGCACAGTATAATTCCAAAAGTCTGTAGTTGCGATCCACTAGAAACCAAAGTTTAATACTTATCTGACATCAGTTCCATACTTCCCTAACAGTAGATCATTTTAAGTCTGTTATAGTTTAATGCAACAAAAGTTAATTTCTCGGAAACATATACTATTTTTATTGTACTCTGTCCATTAGTATACAAGATGCAAAATTGATTCATCACTATTACATGCTAAATTTAATGTACCATTAATTTATATTGCTTTGCATTTTCATTGTTATTTTGATTGTTTCATTACAGGGCTACATAAGTATGGTCTACATTAATACTTATAGTAAAATAAAATAAAAAGTATTTGTACCAAATTTTATACATTTAAATAATACATGCAATTATAGTAAATTAATTGATAGTAGCTTAATACTTATGCAATTGCTAAATTAAGTAAGGAAGAATTAAATCATAAATAAATTTTATTTTGAAGCATAACCTTTAGTAGGTATGAATATCATGTAATGAGGCTAGTGGTAAATTTCTGACTTAGTGATCACACCCCAAATAAAAAAAGTTTGAGCACCCCTGTTTTATTTAAAACCAAATGTATTACATTTGTTTGCAATTTCACAAACATATTATATATTATATAGTAAGACCTGTTTGGCAAAATATTTTAAGACAAGATCTGTTATAAAATGAATTTCAATATACATTATACAACACTCCTCACCACCTCACTTTTCTCTAGTTGCAATATCTATTTTTAATTAGAATCATTAGTATAATCGCAGACATCAGATCATGCAAATGTTTATGTATATTTATTTAAAAAAATTAGTGATAAGCAGTTACACTGAAGTATTGTCACTATTATGTAGACACATGGTTTAAGTTATAAAACACATTCATAATTGATTTATAATATTAATAAAATTGTTTTGGGGATCACATACATACATTAATAAAGGGTAATATATGTATTGTGAGAGTTGCACACTATGCTATAATTATAAAAAATTGAATTAATTCATGTACTGAATTCAACTATCATAGTACAGCATGTTAATTTGTCTGGAAACAGATTATATATCTTACTTTTATGTTTGCTCTCAAATTTTTTTTGTGACAGTGCAGAAAACATGTATTTCTCCAACATTGGTGTGTCCGGTCCACGGCGTCATCCTTACTTGTGGGAATATCTCTTCCCCAACAGGAAATGGCAAAGAGTCCCAGCAAAGCTGTCCACATAGTCCCTCCTAGGCTCCGCCCACCCCAGTAATTCTCTTTGCCGTTGCACAGGCAACATCTCCACGGAGATGGTTAAGAGTATGTGGTGTTTAGTTGTAGTTTTTTAATTCTACTATCAAGAGTTTGTTATTTTAAAATAGTGCTGGTATGTACTATTTACTCTGAAACAGAAAAAGATGAAGAGTTCTGTTTGTGAGAGGAAGATGATTTTAGCAGACAGTAACTAAAATCGTTTGCTGTTTCCACATAGGACTGTTGAGATGAAGTAACTTCAGTTGGGGGAAACAGTTAGCAGACTTTTCTGCTTAAGGTATGACTAGCCATATTTCTAACAAGACTTTGTAATGCTGGAAGGCTGTCATTTCCCCTCATGGGGACCGGTAAGCCATTTTCTTAGTCTCAAACAGAATAAAGGGCTTAATATGGGCTATAAAACTGGTAGACACTTTTATGGGCAAAATCGATTGCTTTATTTGGGAATTTTATACATGTTTATGCTTGTAATTCACACTTATAAGCTTGGGGAACGTTTTTTAACGTCAGGCACTGTGTTAGACACCTTTCCAGTCAGGAAGGGCCTTCCCAGTTGTAGGCTGAGCCTCATTTTCGCGCCATTAATGCGCAGTTACTTTTGAGAGCAAGACATGCAGATGCATGTGTGAGGATCTGAAAGTAGTTGGAAAAGTTCCTAGAAGGCTTCATCTGGTATCGTATTCCCCCCTGGGTTTGGTAAAGTCGCAGCAAAATGATTCAGAACTCTATCAGAGCGCCAACTTAAGAAGGCAGGGTCTTAACTACACCAAAAACTTCACAAATGTATTTTAGTGTATTTATTACAACACAATAAAAACAATAATAAACTGTGGACTTCCAACAATGTTCATGTATGTTTTGTGAAACAATGATACCAGTATTAATGGAGCCCAATATTGTACTTAAACATTATTGATAGCTAAAATTGACAAATGGTTTATTTAAAAAATCACAGTCCTCAGGATTTTCAGGATATTAAAAACAGAATACCGTTTTAAAAGTTAAAACAATCTAAAAGTCTAAAAGTCCCTCATGGATCCATGTTAACAGTAATTATTCCAACCATTCATTGGAGCCAATATACTCAATATTGACACTAATAACTGCCTGTATGCAGATTTAAAAAATTCTGACGGTCTTTGGAAAACTCCCTTTAGCAAAGCATTAAGTGGGATAACCTATATATCTCAAATAATACTTTCCGCAGGTTAAGTGGAGAGCAGAGTATGGTTAAACTCTCAATGTCACCTAACTCTCAATATCAATCCGGTTACCTGATTGAAATCCTCAAAATGGATCCTAGATCCTTGTGTGGCAGTTGAAAACACAAATCAACAAATGTGTATAAATAGATAGATAAACGTGATTAATATCGTTGTTCAGTGATGCAAATAATTGCTGTGCCAATTTAAAAGTCAAGAACTTACAATGTTAAAGTGACTTCCTAAAAACAACTGCCACAATATTGAGTATATTGGCTCCAATGAATGGTTGGAATAATTACTAGACTGTTAACATGGATCCATGAGGGACTTTTAGATTGTTTTAACTTTTAAAACGGTATTCTGTTTTTAATATCCTGAAAATCCTGAGGACTGTGATTTTTTAAATAAACCATTTGTCAATTTTAGCTATCAATACTGTTTAAGTACAATATTGGGCTCCATTAATACTGGTATCATTGTATCACAAAACAGACATGAACATTGTTGGAAGTCCACCGTTTATTATTGTTTTTATTGTGTTGTAATAAATACACTAAAATACATTTGTGAAGTTTTTGGTGTATCTAAGACCCTGCCTTCTTAAGTTGGCGCTCTGATAGAGTTCTGAATCATTTTGTTTCCATTTTTTGACCACTAGGGGTCAATTTATCTGAGCTAAGGGTCATTTTCAGCAGGCGCTTGGTGAATCTGTCTTAAAGTCGCAGCAAAGGCTGTAGCTGGGACTGTAGATGGGTTAAAACTGTAACCGGCTCCGGTTTCTTTATTTTAAGGGTTAAAGCTCTGAAAATTGATGTTCAATACTTTGAATGCTTTAAGACACTGTGGTGAAAATTTGGTAAATTTTGAACAATTCCTTAATACTTTTTCACATATTCAGTAATAAAGTGTGCACTGTTTAAAATTTAAAGAGACAGTAACGGTTTTGTTTTTGTACTTTTTTGACAAGTTTAAGCCTGTTTAACATGTCTGCACCTTCAGATAAGCTATGTTCTATATGTTTGAAGATCAATGTGTGTCCCCCTTCAAAATTGTGTGATAATTGTGCCATAGCGTCCAAACAAAGTAAGGACAGTATTGCCACAGATAGTAAAGTTGCCCAAGATGATTCATCAGATGAAGGAAGTAGACATAGTTCTACATCATCTCCTTCTGTGTCTACACCAGTTTTGCCCATGCAGGAGGCCCCTAGTACCTCTAGTGCGCCAATGCTCATTACTATGCAACAATTAACGGCAGTAATGGATAACTCCATAGCAAATATTTTATCCAAAATGCCTGCATATCAGAGAAAGCGTGATTGCTCTGTTTTAAACACTGTAGGGCAGGAGGGCACTGATGATAATTGCTCTGTCATACCCTCACACCAATCTGAAGGGGTCATGAGGGAGGTTTTGTCGGATGGGGAAATTTCAGATTCAGGTAAAATTTCTCAACAAGCAGAACCTGATGTTGTGACATTTAAATTTAAATTAGAGCATCTCCGCGCACTGCTTAAGGAGGTGTTATCTACTCTGGATGATTGTGACAACCTGGTCATTCCAGAAAAATTATGCAAGATGGACAAGTTCCTAGAGGTTCCGGTGCACCCTGACGCTTTTCCTATACCCAAGCGGGTGGCGGATATAGTGAATAAGGAGTGGGAGAAGCCCGGCATACCTTTTGTCCCCCCTCCTATATTTAAGAAATTATTTCCTATGGTCGACCCCAGAAAGGACTTATGGCAGACAGTCCCTAAGGTCGAGGGGGCAGTTTCTACTTTAAACAAGCGCACTACTATTCCTATCGAGGATAATTGTGCTTTCAAAGATCCTATGGATAAAAAATTGGAGGGTTTGCTTAAAAAGATTTTTGTACAGCAAGGTTACCTCCTGCAACCCATTTCGTGCATTGTTCCTGTCACTACAGCAGCGTGGTTCTGGTTCGAGGAACTAGAAAAGTCACTCAGTAGAGAGACTCCGTATGAGGAGGTTATGGACAGAGTTCACGCACTCAAGTTGGCTAATTCTTTTATTTTAGATGCCACTTTGCAACTAGCTAGATTAGCGGCGAAAAATGCAATTGTGGCGCGCAGAGCGCTTTGGCTAAAGTCTTGGTCAGCGGATGTATCTTCCAAGACAAAATTGAAAGAGATTATTTCAGACATCACTGGGGGAAAGGGCCATGCCCTCCCACAAGATAGGCCTTTCAAAGCCAAGAATAAGTCTAATTTTCGTTCCTTTCGCAATTTCAGGAACGGACCAGCCTCTAACTCTGCATCCTCTAAACAAGAGGGTAATGCCTCTCAAACCAAACCAGCCTGGAAACCGACGCAAGGCTGGAACAAGGGTAAGCAGGCCAAGAAGCCTGCTGCTGCTAACAAAACAGCATGAAGGAGTAGCCCCCGATCTGGGACTGGATCTAGTAGGGGGCAGACTCTCTCTCTTTGCTCAGGCTTGGGCAAGAGATGTTCAGGATCCCTGGACACTAGAAATAGTTTCTCAGGGTTATCTTCTGGAATTCAAGGAACTACCCCCAAGGGGAAGGTTCCACATGTCTCACTTATCCTCAAACCAAATAAAGAGATAGGCATTCTTACATTGTGTAGAAGACCTGTTAAAGATGGGAGTGATACACCCAGTTCCAACGGCGGAACAAGGAATGGGATTTTACTCAAATCTGTTTGTAGTTCCCAAAAAAGAGGGAACTTTCAGACCAATTCTGGATTTAAAGATCCTAAACAAATTTCTCAGAATACCATCGTTCAAAATGGAAACCATTCGAACGATTCTACCCACAATCCAGGAAGGTCAATTTATGACTACCGTGGATCTAAAGGATGCGTATCTACATATTCCTATCCACAAAGAACATCATCAGTTCCTAAGGTTCGCCTTTCTGGACAAACATTACCAGTTTGTGGCCCTCCCATTCGGGTTAGCCACTGCTCCAAGGATTTTCACAAAGGTACTCGGATCCCTTCTAGCGGTTCTAAGACCAAGGGGCATTGCAGTAGTACCGTACTTGGACGACATTCTAATACAAGCGTCATCTCTTTCAAAGGCAAAGGCTCACACAGACATCGTCCTGGCCTTTCTCAGATCTCACAGATGGAAGGTGAACATAGAAAAAAGTTCCCTGTCTCCGTCGACAAGAGTTCCCTTCTTGGGAACAATAATAGATTCCTTAGAAATGAGGATTTTCCTGACAGAAGTCAGAAAGTCAAAACTTCTAAATGCTTGTCAAGTTCTTCATTCTATTCCTCGTCCTTCCGTAGCTCAGTGCATGGAAGTAGTAGGATTGATGGTTGCAGCAATGGACATAGTTCCTTTTGCGCGAATTCATCTAAGACCATTACAACTGTGCATGCTGAAACAGTGGAATGGGGACTATACAGACTTGTCTCCAGTGATTCAAGTAGATCAGAAGACCAGAGACTCACTCCGTTGGTGGCTAACCCTGGACCACCTGTCCCAGGGAATGAGCTTCCGCAGACCAGAGTGGGTCATCATCAGGACCGACGCCAGTCTAGTGGGCTGGGGTGCGGTCTGGAAATCCCTGAAAGATCAGGGACTATGGTCTCAGGAAGAGTCTCTTCTACCGATAAACATTCTGGAACTGAGAGCGATATTCAATGCTCTCAGGGCTTGGCCTCAACTAGCAAAGGCCAGATTCATAAGATTCCAATCAGACAACATGACAACTGTTGCTTATATCAATCATCAGGGGGGAACAAGGAGTTCCCTGGCGATGAAAGAAGTGACCAAAATAATAAAATGGGCAGAGGATCACTCCTGCCACCTATCTGCAATCCACATCCCAGGTGTGGAAAACTGGGAGGCAGATTATCTGAGTCGTCAGACATTCCATCCGGGGGAGTGGGAACTCCACCTGGAGATCTTTGCCCAGTTGACTCAATTATGGGGCATTCCAGATATGGATCTGATGGCATCTCGTCAGAACTTCAAGGTTCCTTGCTACGGGTCCAGATCCAGGGATCCCAAGGCGACTCTAGTGGATGCACTAGTAGCGCCTTGGACCTTCAACCTAGCCTATGTGTTTCCAACGTTTCCTCTCATTCCCAGGCTGGTAGCCAGGATCAAGCAGGAGAGGGCCTTGTGATCTTGATAGCTCCTGCGTGGCCACGCAGGACTTGGTATGCAGACCTGGTGAATATGTCATCAGTGCCACTATGGAAGCTACCTTTGAGACAGGATCTTCTTGTACAGGGTCCATTCGAACATCCAAATCTGGTCTCCCTCCAGCTGACGGCTTGGAAATTGAACGCTTGATTCTATCAAAGCGTGGGTTTTCAGATTCTGTGATAGGTACTCTAGTTCAAGCCAGAAAACCGGTAACTAGAAAAATTTACCATAAAATATGGAAAAGATATATCTGCTGGTGTGAATCCAAGGGATTCTTATGGAATAAGATCAAGATCCTTTCCTTTCTACAAGAGGGTTTGGATAAAGGATTATCAGCGAATTCTCTAAAGGGACAGATTTCTGCTTTATCTGTCTTATTACACAAACGACTGGCAGCTGTGCCAGATGTTCAAGCATTTGTTCAGGCTCTGGTTAGGATCAAGACTGTTTACAGACCTTTGACTCCTCCCTGCAGTTTAAATCTAGTTCTTTCAGTTCTTCAAGGGGTTCCGTTTGAACCTCTACATTCCATAGATATTAAGTTGTTATCTTGGAAAGATTTGTTTTTGGTTGCTATTTCTTCTGCTAGAAGAGTTTCTGAGTTATCTGCTCTGCAGTGTTCTCCGCCCTATCTGGTGTTCCATGCAGATAAGGTTGTTTTGCGTACTAAGCCTGGTTTTCTTCCAAAGGTTGTTTCTAACAAAAATATTAACCAGGAGATAGTTGTTCCTTCTTTGTGTCCGAATCCAGTTTCAAAGAAGGAACGTTTGTTACACAATTTAGACGTAGTCCGTGCTCTAAAATTCTATTTAGAAGCTACAAAAGAGTTCAGACAAACTTCTTCTCTGTTTGTCGTCTATTCTGGTAAAAGGAGAGGTCAAAAAGCGACTTTTACCTCTCTTTCTTTTTGGCTTAAAAGCATCATCCGATTGGCTTACGAGACTGCCGGACGGCAACCTCCAGAAAGAATCACAGCTCACTCCACTAGGGCTGTGGCTTCCACATGGGCCTTCAAGAACGAGGCTTCTGTTGATCAGATATGTAAGGCAGCGACTTGGTCTTCACTGCACACTTTTGCCAAATTTTACAAATTTGATACTTTTGCTTCTTCAGAGGCTATTTTTGGGAGAAAGGTTTTGCAAGCCGTGGTGCCTTCTGTTTAGGTAACCTGATTTGCTCCCTCCCTTCATCCGTGTCCTAAAGCTTTGGTATTGGTTCCCACAAGTAAGGATGACGCCGTGGACCAGATACACCAATGTTGGAGAAAACAGAATTTATGCTTACCTGATAAATTACTTTCTCCAACGGTGTGTCCGGTCCACGGCCCGCCCTGGTTTTTTAATCAGGTTTGATGAATTATTTTCTCTAACTACAGTCACCACGGCACCCTATAGTTTCTCCTGTTTTTTTCCTCCTGTCCGTCAGTCGAATGACTGGGGTGGGCGGAGACTAGGAGGGACTATGTAGACAGCTTTGCTGGGACTCTTTGCCATTTCCTGTTGGGGAAGAGATATTCCCACAAGTAAGGATGACGCCATGGACCGGACACACCGTTGGAGAAAGTAATTTATCAGGTAAGCATAAATTCTGTTTTTAAATTAAGATATAACAGCAATTAAAATTATGGTGAGGTAAAAAGTGAGTTTAAAATGTTCCACTAAATACAAAATTTAGAGAAAATAACTCATTGTGTAAACTATTTACAAATCTAGACAAGCCAGAAGACTTGCTTTTCCCACATAAACTTTCTGGTTGCATTGTTTCCAATACAGCAAAGGATTCTGGGTGAGAAATGCAAATGAGGTTCACAATGACTCACTTTTTTACTTTTAGCCTGCTTTTTAAGGCAGACTTCCCTTTACGCCATAGCATCGCCACATTACACAGCTTTTAAGCTTAGCTAGGATTAGTACAGTGATTCAGACCAATCCCAGGATAGCTATTTCGTGGTTATTGCCACTCATCAGCTGGGAGTAGGTTGAATCACTGCTTGGTTGGTTTACCAAGCAGTGATTCAACCTACTCCCAGCTGATGAGTTTCTGTGAGAAAATCAAGTCTTCTGACTTGTAAATAGTTTACACAATGAGTTATTTTCTCTAAATTATGATATACTTACAGGAGAATGACAATGGGTGCGATCCGATATACGGCACAGGTTTCGGCGTAAGCATGGAAACCTGCGCTGCCCGTAGTTTCAGCTCGCAACTCGAGCTATCTCATATATGGCGCCGTCAGATGCTAAAGTGCCGTAAGTCTGACAAACTAGCGATGTCCAGAAATCTGCGTAAGTACAAATTTCTGGAGTCGCCAGTGACTTACGTCACTTTAGACTCTGCTGCCGCATAAAAAAACTGACTAAGTTATAAAATCACCCGTACTGTCTAACACACCTTCCAAACATAGCCAGACACATATACCCCTCTATCAATCCCCCCTCTCACTCCTAATAATAAATATATTAACCCCTAAACCGCCGCTCCCGGACCCCGCCGCCACCTATATTATATGTATTACCCCCTAATCTGACCTTCCTACACCGCCGCTAGCTACATTAAATGTTTTACCCCCTAAAATGATCCCCCTACACCGCCGCCACCTATTTAAACTATATTAACCCCTAATGTGATCCCCCTACACCGCCGCCACCTATTTAAACTATATTAACCCCTAATGTGATCCCCCTACACCGCCGCCACCTATTTAAACTATATTAACCCCTAATGTAATCCCCCTACACCGCCGCCATCTATATTAAAATTATTACCCCCTAATGTGAGCCCCCTACACCGCCGCCATCTATTTTAACTATATAACCCCCTAATCTAATCCCTCTACACCGTTGCCACCTATAATAAATGTATTACCCCCTAAAATACTAAAATGTCCATACCCTAAACTAAATTAGAAATAGCCTTGAAAAGTGCTTTTTGCATGACATTGCCCCAAAGTAACCAGCTCTATTACCAGCCCTTAAAAGGGCCTTTTTGCGGGGCATTGCCCCAAAGTAACCAGCTCTTTTACTAGCCCTTAAAAGGGCTTTTTGCGGGGCATTGTCACAAAGTAATCAGCTCTTTTGTCTGTAATCTAATCCCCGTAAACCGCTGCCACCTATTTAAACTATATTACCCCCTAATATGATCCCCATACACAGCCGCCACCTATATTAAAATTATTATCCCCTAATCTAATCATCCTATACCGCCGCCACCTATATTAAATTTATTAACCCCTAAAATACTAAAATTTCCCTACCACTAAACCTAAATCTAACCCTACAAATAGCCCTGAAAAGGGCCTTTTGCGTGACATTGCCCCAAAGTGACCAGCTCTATTACCAGCCCTTAAAAGGGCCTTTTGCGGGGCATTGCCCCAAAGTAACCAGCTCTATTACCAGCCCTTAAAAGGGCTTTTTGCGGGGCATTGACACAAAGTAATCAGCTCTTTTGCCTGTAATCTAATCCCCCTACACCGCCGCCACCTATAATAAATGTATTACCCCCTAATCTAATCCCCCTACACCGCCGCCACCTATATTAAATATATTAACCCCTAATCTGACCCCCCTACAGCGCCGCCACCTATATTAACTATATTAACCCTAATTATATTAGGGTTAATATAGTTAATATAGTTATTATATTATATATATTAACTATATTAACCCTATCTAACTCTAACACCCCTAACTTAATTAGTATTAAACTAAATCTAAATAATATTAATAATATTAACTAAATTATTCCTATTTAAAACTAAATACTTACCTATAAAATAAACCCTAAGATATCTACAATATAATTAATAATTACATTGTAGCTATTTTAGGGTTTATATTTATTTTACAGGTAACTTGGTATTTATTTTAACTATGTACAATAGCTATTAAATAGTTAATAACTATTTAATAGCTACCTAGTTAAAGTAATTACCAATTTACCTGCAAAATAAATCCTAACCTAAGTTACAAATACACCTACACTATAAATTAATTAATTAAATAAACTACAAAAATCTAAACTAAAATACAATTAAATACACTAAACTAAATTACAAAAAACCCCCACTAAATTACAAAAAATAAAAAAAGATTACAAGATTTGTAAGCTAATTACACCTATTCTAAGCCCCCTAATTAAATAACAAAGCCCCTCAAAATAACAAACTTTTCCCTACCCTAATCTAAATTACAAAAGTAATCAGCTCTATTACCAGCCCTTAAAAGGGCCTTTTGTGGGGCATTGCCCCAAAGTAATCAGCTCTTTTACCTGTAAAAAAAACAACCCCCCCCCACCCCATTACAACCCACCACCCACATACCCCTACTCTAACCCACCCAATCCCCTCTTAAAAAACCTAAGTCTAACCCCCAAGTGCTCCTTACCTGTCCCGAAGACCGGCGGAGAAGGTCCTGTTCCAGGCAGAGAAGTCTTCTTCCAGGCGGCGACCTCTTCTGCTTCCAGGATCCAGCCGGCGCGGAGCAGAGAAGTTGAAGACCGATGACCGCGTAGCTGAAGACTGTCCATCTGGAACTGAAGACCGGCGATGCTGGAACTGAAGATCGGCAAAGCTGGAACTGAAGAATGCTGGAACTGAAGACCGGAGCCGGAGCATGAAGGATCCTCTTCATACGATCGCTACCGTACACTGAATAGAAATTCAAGGTACGCAATTAAAAATGGCATCCCTTGAATTCCTATTGGCTGATTTGAGCCTTCAAATTCAAATCAGCCAATCAGATGCGAGCTACTTTAATTCTATTGGCTGATTTGAATAGCCAATAGAATAAGAGCTACTGTAATTCTATTGGCTGATTAGAATAGCCAATAGAATTACAGTAGCTCTTATTCTATTGGCTATTCATATCAGCCAATAGAATTAAAGTAGCTCGCATCCGATTGATTGATTTGAATTTGAAGGCTCAAATCAGCCAATAGGAATTCAAGGGACGCCATTTTTAATCGCGTACCCTGAATTCCTATTCAGTGTACGGCGGCGATCGTAAGAAGAGGATCCTCCACGCTCCGGCTCCGGTCTTCAGTTCCAGCGGTCTTTAGTTCCAGCGTCGCCAATCTTAAGTTCCAGCATCGCCAGTCTTTAGTTCCAGATGGACGGTCTTCAGCTCCGAGGTCATCGGTCTCCAACTCCTCTGCTCCGCGCCGGCTGGATCCTGGAAGAAGAAGAGGTCGCCGCCTGGAAGAAGTCTCCTCCGCCTGGAACAGGTCCTTCTCTGCCAGTCTTCAGGACAAGTAAGGAGCACTTGGGGGTTAGACTTAGGTTTTTTAAGGGGGGATTGGGTGGGTTAGAGTAGGGGTATGTGGGTGGTGGGTTGTAATGGGGGGTTGTTGTTGTTTTTTACAGGTAAAAGAGCTGATTACTTTGGGGAAATGCCCCACAAAAGGCCCTTTGAAGGAATGGTAATAGAGCTGATTACTTTTGTAATTTAGATTAGGGTAGGGAATTTTTTTTATTTTGGGGGGCTTTGTTATTTTATTAGGGGGCTTAGAATAGGTGTAATTAGCTTAAAAATCTTGTAATCTTTTTTATTTTTTGTAATTTAGTGTTTGTTTTTTGTAATTTAGTTTAGTGTATTTTGTATTTTAGTTTAGATATTTGTAGTTTATTTAATGAATTTATTGATAGTGTAGGTGTATTTGTAACTTAGGTTAGGATTTATTTTACAGGTAAATAGGTAATTATTTTAACTAGGTAGCTATTTGTAAGGTGTATAATCCCACGGGGGGGGGTGTCAGCGCAGGCCAAAGCCTGGGGCCTAGTGTACCACCTGAGGCATATGTAGATTATCTGATAAGGGCCCCTTAGAATGACTCAGACCACGCAGCATTATGATCGAAAGCCAATTCTGTTTATTGCACAGTGCAAGCCTTTCTTATAGTGACATACAGGGTTAAGGGGATGACACGTTAGGACCGCGTCATCTTACACAGTTATACAGAGCAATTTACAAGGAAAAACTGGAACATGAGTTTCTCATAACAATATTTACAGAGTCATAACAAACTACCATCTGCAGAGACAACCGAGTGTCTGAAGCCTCTTGTTTACATTATCTTATTCTATCTTACTTCTAGGCATTAGGCCAGGGTACATTGGCAAGTCCGAATAGCTAAAGAAACTCATAACATGCATATAATTCTCACTGCATAATACCCCAGTATAATAAAGTCTATTCATTACAAAATGGCTGCGAGGAACAAGATGGCTGCGAAGAACAAGATGGCTGTCATCAGGTTCATATTACCCCTAACATACCATCCTTTTATTCTAACAGAATAACATAAAAATAGACAGGCATAGAAAATTAGTAAAGCCTTATATTATGGTAACAGAACTCTATAAGAATACTAAAGAGAAAAATATTTGCATGTCGTGATATACTTTTATAGGCTAATTGTCACTGCATATAGGTACAGTCCCTCCAATACCTTCCATCTATCCTCCAGCCCTCCCAAAACTACCGGTCTACCAGCACAGAGACCCAACCAGCCCCCCATCTACCCCCAAACAACGCTGCATCTTCTATCTCTCTACCTGCATTGCTAGCACCCCCCCAATATGTCCAACAGTTCCTTTTCCACAGTAAAGCATGACATAGCAACAGCACAACTGTCTCTAGGTGGCCTCTGATCACTTTAAGAACAGTCTTTGTCCATTTGAGAGCGCTGCACCTTGACACTTTGCTATAATACAGTTCTCCAACAGTTCATTTGCAGTAGGGGTGCTTATCCACGGTTCTTCCGCAGGGAGATACTGGAAATCTGATGGTTTGTTCATGGGGTAGACAAGGCAACCAGTGGATACCCATGGCAAGCAGACATTCGAGTCACAGGGAGTCTAGGAAGCAAACAGAAACAGTACAGGATGAGTACACACCGCAATACAATCACAATTATGTCCAAATAAAACGTCACTTTCATCCTATGTCATTTAAAATCAAACAAAACATTGTTGATATATAATACATTGACATTTCTCAGAGAATAATTTACAACTCTCTATACACTTTTAAATGATACTTCATGAATACTACGCAAGTGAAAACCTGTCAGACTTCCTCAAGGGCCTGAATGTTTATGCTAAAACTTATGCTAAGGCCTGCCCTGTAGTAAGAATGGAAAAAAGAAAACCGTCAATGAAAATAAATGAATTTCTTTACAATATCACTTTGAACTTCTAAAAAATAAAAGAACCTTGTGTTGCTTTATTCTGGATGGCTGCTATCTATAATGCTTATAATTCTCCAACCATGATCCTAATATTCAACAATCTCATCTGATATAAACACTACTAGTTTACTAATTATTTTATGCAACCTAAATTCTCTCACACTCCTATATGAGGAAAGCATACAAACAGAACATCATTTAAAACTACAAGCTCTTTTAAAGGTAAACACATCTTTATGGTAAGAATTACTCTCTTTGACAAACATCAGGAATGACCAAATTCACTTTGCAGATACCATACTAATTAATAAAAGGGAAAAATACATTTGCTTTCATAAACTATAATTATGCTATTCCCTGAACAAACATTTCTCTGTATATTTACTATAAACTTCTAGCTTAGATGTGTCCTCCTTATGTTCTAAAGGGTGAAGGGTCTAAAATATTATTCTATGTTGCAGCATTTTCCTTAAACCTATTTTCTATACTCAGTGGGCCATTCAATAGAGTACAATACTGCGAAGTTCACAGTTACACTTATCTAAAGGGTTACTTTGTTACACACATAAACTACCATGTGCACTAATACCAATGAAGCATATGATTTCTTAGACCAAATATGATCAATAAAAATAAAACAAATACAAGAAAATACAAAACAAGCAATATAAGGAATGGAGTTAAAACAATACTCCCCTAATTTAATTGGTTGATCCTGTAACAGCATAACAGGACTTCCATATCGAGCGGTAAGGCACAGTCCAGAGAAGGATAGTCTTTATGTCCTGAAGACACACATCAGAGAAAACAGTCATGGATTACCCAGAGTCCAGTTCTGGGGCTGGTACCAGCATGCAAAGCAAAGAATGGATCCAAAGATAGTTCAGTAACTTTTTTTTTACTGCAGTATGATGGTTAAAACAAGCTTGACAAAAGGTCTTTCATCTTTATCTTTTCTTTCTTTAAAGGTTTACTTGCTTTCAATCTTTAATCTTTTGAAGAGTGCACTTATGGAATTTTGCCTGTACAGATTTTACCTAAATATGGAAACTCAAAAATAATTCAGTTAGTGTGTTTCAATCTCTGAAGACAGCATACTCTCATCCTGCAAATACAAATATAGTGTTAAGAACCACATAGAAAAATAAAACATTTTAGGCATCTGAAATTAACACAATAACATTGTACGAGGAGATTCAAAACGTTTTAGGTTCACCTCCTAAAAATAATCTCCTCCATTACATAAAGATATTCATCAATACTCATCAATACTTCCCCCATGTTTGCGTAAAACATCTCATGTGACACGCAAACACAAGATAACAAGAAACTAAACGATAAATCATGCACTCCACTCATGCAGAGACAATTCTCAATAGCAAGCAAAATGAAATACACTTCACAATTCAATATGCTGTCCACAAAAGAGAAAAACATAACAAACAATGAAAACCAATCGTTCTTGTCTTACACAAAACGAAACATTAGCTGCTGACACAAATTTCAAACAACCACAATTAACTTAGATTGCAACACATATTCTGACATTCGCTGAAATGCAACACACTCAGAACATGACAAACAAGTAAAAACATCCACTATGTACAAAACTTTAATATCACACAAAGAAAGCAATCACAGCAGATGCCCAAGAAACTTAAGTTGCAGATTGCACAAATAAAATTGCGCTTATTTGGGAAAGATCAGATAACCACAGTAGCCACTGTTAAAGGGACATTCTAGGATAATTGAAAATTCATTATTCAGATAGGACTTTTAATTTTAACCAACCTTCCTAGATTAAACCAAACATAGGTAGGCTTATATGCTAATTTTTTTAAACCTTTGAGGACTGCCTCTTATCACAGGCTGTATAAATCTCATTACAACACCAAGAGACAGAATACACGTAAGCCATATAAATAAAACCAAAACTGTGAACAGATAAATTAGCTAGTTATATAAATGCAGTAGAATCAGATAAACTGTGCATCATTTGTTTTAGGGGTGTTTAATTCTAGACACCTTATAGACCATGGCTTAACTGTTAAGCAGCAATCAAAGTCATTGCAATAATAGTGGTAGACTATTTAATAACCAAATAACTATATATATTTTAAAGTGTCACTGAAATCACTTCATTAAATAATATCTCATTTATTTATTGAACGCAGTGGGGGTTATTTTAAATAACAAAGAGTTATATCTGTGAGATACAGTTTGACAGCCACAGAAATAAAATTATCATTTTTAAGCTATTCTATGACAGAATATAATATAAATACTTGTTTCTTTGTAGTGAGCAATTTATAGTTATCATTTTTTATAACATAGAACACCAGTACTGCCGCTTTAAATGTACAGTGCAAATTGTTCTCTCTGTAACAAAGCCAAACACAAGAGAGAAACTTCTTTTCGTTTTTTTTTTAAAGAAAACCAAAACATGCACAGTGTTATCAGTCTTTCTCAAGGATAGTGAGGCAAGCTCAAAGTTTCATTTTTACTTAAAGGAGAAACACTGTTTACTGCTTAAAAATATAAAATTCACACTAAAACTTGATAAATGCTAATTAGTTTAACCACAACAAAATTATTGGATTTAACGTTGTATATAATTTGATATTCCCCATTCTGCAGCTCTCCAGCCAAATATAACAACCGCATATAACACAAAAAAAATAAGCTTTCTGAAAAAGAAATACTAATACAATTTCCCCTTTAAATTAATCCCAATGATCCTTATAATAAAAAAAATGTATACTGACGTTCATGAAATAGCCTAAACAAGCATAAGCAGCATAATAACGCACTCACAGTGGGATGCAGGCTAATTAAAGGGACATTTTAACCAAATTAAAAATAATCTTTAATTGAAACTGCTAACACAGTGAAATATACTAGTGTTAGGCTTACAGTAAACCTCATCGTCTTTAATGTAAATATTCCCTTAAATTCTCAGATGTTATACCAGTTTTCCTGTATCCCTTTAAATATTTTCTCTCCTGTTTTTTTCTGGGTTTTTTTTTTTCTTTTCTGTCCACTAGTCTCACGGATCCCTCCACTAAAATTGTAGACAACTTATCACTTCAGTTTGCATTACAGAGAGAATTAAGTTATGCTGCAAAAAAAAATATCTTCTATCTGAACAGCAAATTTAAAATAAATATATACAAAGAAAGGTCTCTAAAAATATATTTAGCAAACTACTAATACAGGGTTATTGCACTGGTTCTTTAAATAATAAAATGACAATTTTCTATTGCTCCGTCTACGCACTGAGCTCTGATTTTCCAGACAAATATAAGATAATATGCCGCTTGTATAACAAGTCATGGACAATACATTAATAGCAACACCTTGTTACAGTGAACCGTCCCTTTAAGGACTAACCATTCATCACGCAAATTACATATGTATATCCTAACCATAATTTAGGCTGCTTGTATGATTTACCACACCAATTTCACCTCTGTACTGTAGCATGACCTGCAGATTAATTTACTTGCAACAAAAACAGACGCCCTTTTAGAAAAACTTTCAATTACAGCCTATAAATATATTTCATTGTGTGCACCCAGATGTATTTGTAACTTAGGTTAGGATTTATTTTGCAGGTAAATTGGTAATTACTTTAACTAGGTAGCTATTAAATAGTTATTAACTATTTAATAGCTATTGTACCTTGTTAAAATAAATACCAAGTTACCTGTAAAATAAATATAAACCCTAAAATAGCTACAATGCAATTATTAATTATTCTGTAGCTATCTTAGGGTTTATTTTATAGGTAAGTATTTTGTTTTAAATAGGAATAATTTAGTTAATATTATTAATATTATTTAGATTTATTTTAATACTAATTAAGTTAGGGGTGTTAGAGTTAGATAGGGTTAATATAGTTAATATATATAATATAATAACTATATTAACTATATTAACCCTAATATAATTAGGGTTAATATAGTTAATATAGATGGCGACGGTGTAGGGGGGTCAGATTAGAGGTTAATAAATTTAATATAGGTGGCGGCGGTGTAGGGGGATTAGATTAGGGGGTAATACATTTATTATAGGTGGCGGCGGTGTAGGGGGATTAGATTACAGGCAAAAGAGCTGATTACTTTGTGTCAATGCCCCGCAAAAAGCCCTTTTAAGGGCTGGTAATAGAGCTGGTTACTTTGGGGCAATGCCCCGCAAAAGGCCCTTTTAAGGGCTGGTAATAGAGCTGGTTACTTTGGGGCAATGTCACGCAAAAGGCCCTTTTCAGGGCTATTTGTAGGGTTAGACTTAGGTTTAGTGGTAGGGAAATTTTAGTATTTTAGGGGTTAATAAATTTAATATAGGTGGCAGCGGTGTAGGGGGATTAGATTAGGGGTTAATAATTTTAATATAGATGGCGGCGGTGTAGGTGGATCATATTAGGGGGCAATATAGTTTAAATAGGTGGCGGCGGTGTAGGGGGATCATATTAGGGGGTAATATAGTTTAAATAGGTTGCGCGGTGTAGGGGGATCATATTAGGGGGTAATATAGTTTAAATAGGTGGCGGCGGTGTAGGGGGATTCAATTACAGGCAAAAGAGCTGATTACTTTGTGACAATGCCCCGCAAAAAGCCCTTTAAAGGGCTGGTAATAGAGCTGGTTACTTTGGGGCAATGCCCCGCAACAGGCCCTTTTAAGGGCTGGTAATAGAGCTGGTTACTTTGGGGCAATGTCACGCAAAAAGCCCTTTTCAGGGCTATTTTTAATTTAGTTTAGGGTAGGGACATTTTAGTATTTTAGGGGGTAATACATTTATTATAGGTGGCGGCGGTGTAGGGGGATTAGATTAGGGGTTAATACATTTAATATAGGTGGCGGCGGTGTAGGGGGATTAGATTAGGGGGTAATATAGTTAAAATAGATGGCGGCGGTGTAGGGGGCTCACATTAGGGGGTAATAATTGTAATATAGATGGCGGCGGTGTAGGGGGATTACATAAGGGGTTAATAATTGTAATGTAGGTGGCGGCAGTGTAGGGGGATCACATTAGGGGGTTAGACATTTAATGTAGGTTGCGGCGGGGTCCTGGGAGCAGCGGTTTAGGGGTTAAGCACTTTATTAGGGATGCGGCGGAGGATTGCGGTTGACAGGTAGATAGACATTGCTCATGTGTTAGGTGTTAGGTTTTATTTTCCAGCCAGTTTAGGGAGCTACGGGGCTCCAATACACAGCCTAAGGCTTACTACGCCTGCAATTTGTGGTGAGGTGAAAATGGAGTAAGATTTCTCCATATTCGCCACGTAAGTCCTTGCGCTGTATATTGGATACCAAACTGTGCTGGTTTGGTATACCTGTCTATGGGCCAAAAAACTACGGCCGAAGGCAGAAATATATGAGCGTAACTTCTATGTTACACCGTATATGTGATACCAAACCAGCACAAATGTTGGCGTCGCAGGCTTTTGCGGGCGACGATTTATATCGAATCGGGCCCAATATTGTGACAGAACTTAGCATCTATTTAACACTATACACATGTTAATTAATTTAAAATGTACTGTCTGTTTAATTTTTGTATTCTTTCCTGAGATTATGCTAGATATGGGTGCAGCACTAGATTACTTATGTCTATCATGGATAGTATGGATCTAAGAGCAAAAGCATATGTTTGGTTTATTGGAAAACCATATCCATAATTTAGTGAACCTTTATTGTTTTGGACCAAGCTAGAGAAGGTTTATAGTCCATTCCCCACTGTGCAACATGTTGAGTTGTTTTGAAATCAGATTCTATCCATTAGTTTTATGTTTATTCTCAAGTTTTTTGTGACAGTGCAATAAACATGTATTTTAAATTAAGATATACTTACAGGAGAACGACAATATTGTGACAGAACATAGCATCTATTTAACACTATACACATGTTAATTTATTTAAAAGGTACTGTCTGTTTATTTTTTGTATTCTTTCCTGAGATGATGCTAGATATGGGTGCAGCACTAGATTACTTATGCCTATCATGGATAGTATGGATCTAAGAGCAAAAGCATATGTTTGGTTTATTGGAAAACCATATCCATAATTTAGTGAACGTTTATTGTATTGGACCATGCTGGATAAGGTTTATAGTCCATTCCCCACTGTGCAACATGTTGAGTTGTTTTGAAATCAGATTCTATCCATTAGTTTTATGTTTAGTCTCAAGTTTTTTGTGACAGTGCAATAAACATGTATTTTGAATTAAGATATACTTACAGGAGAACGACAATATTGTGACAGAACATAGCATCTATTTAACACTATACACATGTTAATTTATTTAAAAGGTACTGTCTGTTTAATTTTTGTATTCTTTCCTGAGATGATACTAGATATGGGTGCAGCACTAGATTACTTATGCCTATCATGGATAGTATGGATCTAAGAGCAAAAGCATATGTTTGGTTTATTGGAAAACCATATCCATAATTTAGTGAACCTTTATTGTTTTGGACCAAGCTAGAGAAGGTTTATAGTCCATTCCCCACTGTGCAACATGTTGAGTTGTTTTGAAATCAGATTCTATCCATTAGTTTTATGTTTATTCTCAAGTTTTTTGTGACAGTGCAATAAACATGTATTTTAAATTAAGATATACTTACAGGAGAACGACAATATTGTGACAGAACATAGCATCTATTTAACACTATACACATGTTAATTTATTTAAAAGGTACTGTCTGTTTATTTTTTGTATTCTTTCCTGAGATGATGCTAGATATGGGTGCAGCACTAGATTACTTATGCCTATCATGGATAGTATGGATCTAAGAGCAAAAGCATATGTTTGGTTTATTGGAAAACCATATCCATAATTTAGTGAACGTTTATTGTATTGGACCATGCTGGATAAGGTTTATAGTCCATTCCCCACTGTGCAACATGTTGAGTTGTTTTGAAATCAGATTCTATCCATTAGTTTTATGTTTAGTCTCAAGTTTTTTGTGACAGTGCAATAAACATGTATTTTGAATTAAGATATACTTACAGGAGAACGACAATATTGTGACAGAACATAGCATCTATTTAACACTATACACATGTTAATTTATTTAAAAGGTACTGTCTGTTTAATTTTTGTATTCTTTCCTGAGATGATACTAGATATGGGTGCAGCACTAGATTACTTATGCCTATCATGGATAGTATGGATCTAAGAGCAAAAGCATATGTTTGGTTTATTGGAAAACCATATCCATAATTTAGTGAAACTTTATTGTATTGGACCATGCTGGAGGAGGTTTATAGTCCATTCCCCACTGTGCAACATGTTTAGTTGTCTTGAAATCAGATAATATCCATTAGTTTTATGTTTATTCTCAAGTTTTTTGTGACAATAAACATGTTAAAGATATACTTACAGAAGATCAACAATATTGTGAAAGAACATAAAATCTAGTGTGTCCCCCCCCCTTTTTTTTTTTTCTTCTTTTTCTCTTCTCTCTCTCCTTCTTCCCCCTCTCTCCCCGCTCCCCCCCCTTTTCTTTTTTTAACCGGAAGGCAAATATAGATATGCCAAACAAATGACTGAGAAGCCAAAATTCTGTTAAAAACTAATGGCTTTAATCATAGGTGTATTGTCACAATTGTTGAATCTGTTGTGTCATAATGTCTTTATAAAGTACTATTATAATAACTATTGTCTTTATTTGTACACCTGTTTAAATTGAGATTTTTGAATGTACAATTATCGCTGTCGAGCATTGACGGTTACTCATTTATGTTTTAATCTAACTAAAATCTGAATAAAAATTATATTTAAAAAAATAATCTATTTTACTCTATACATTTACACTATATACATGCTAATTCTTTTAAAATTAGGTTTGTCCATTTGGTTCGTTACAAATGCAAATTCACAACAGAAATATGGATATTCATTTTGGTTTACTGAAACAAATATTTGAATGTATGCACTAACTAATTTAAAGAATAATGAATAGAATTAGTTAGTATGTTATTCTTTAAAGTAGGTGTATACATACCTATACCTCCAGGGCCACGCTAATAGGAAAATTAGTGTCTGCGCTAAAGGACCTTCTCCTAAAATTTGTGTTTTCCACTCCCCTCAGAGAGGGTAAAATATGTCCTCCAGAATTCATGGCCTATTTTTTTCCCAGGGAACTTGTTGGAAGTGCTTGATAACTGACTTGACTGCTTATTATTATTTGTAGAGCACCAACAGGTTCTGCAGCGCTAAAGACATGGATCTAATGTGCAAGGTGACAGTTATGAGAGACAAAGGGGCCTTGCCAAGGGTTTCACTGTTGTAAATCATCTCTCATGAAAGTGATCTACAAAGCAGCTAGGCCCATAGGCTTTACATGCTAAGGGGTTTAAAGGGGAAAACTAAAGGAGGAGAGGAACTAAGATAGGAAAATGTTAGTGTATATTATATGCATCCCTAAACTTCTTAGAAGTTACTTCCATGGAAGTCTGCAAAAACCCTGCAATAACAGCATTAAAGTGAAGGTAAATTTTGACGAATTAGTGCCCTGTTTTTAATGATCCTATTAAAAACAAGGGCACTTTAATTCATCAAAATTGACATTTCAAGTGCTTTCTTAAAAAACGTATCTTTTAATCCTGAAAGCTGCTCCATTGATTCCCCCGGCCGTCGGAAGCCTCTGCTTATGTCAGAAATGACGTATCCGGCTTCCTTCAGTTAAGGCGTTCCCCCCGGGGAGATCATGGCCTGAGGGAACGCCATGATTGGATAAAGCTGGATTCGTCATTTTGGACCCACCAAGAGGGCTTGCAACGGGCGGAGGAAGCGCTGCAGCGGCTCTCAGGATTAAAAGGTCAGTTTTTTAAGAAAACGCTCAAAATGTCAATTTTGATGAATTAAAGTGCCCTTGTTTTTAATAGAATTATTGAAAACCGGGCACTAATTTATCAAAATTTACCTTCACTTTAATACACACATATTTGTGCTTTTACTTAAACAAAATAAAGCTATGTTGGTGGCCAATAAATAGCATATACATACAGTAACTCTGTCAGTTTCACTTTAATGATGGACTAAAAGTTTTAGAAACTGAAGCCAAAATAACAGGGTTTTGCACGGTAAACTCTTGTAGATTCGGACGTAGCCTTATGACCTTAGATATAAACATAGCTTGCAATCCTACAGAACTATTGCCTATAGCATAAAGGGAAATCTCTGCTTTGAAACACAGCTTAAGGTCTCTCTGGGAGACTCAAGAGTTAGTCTGAAATGCAAATTGAATGTTAAAACAATCCCTGATTTTGAATGCTATTCTGGTTCCTGGTACACCATAAAATCTACATTGTTTTCATTATTTCTTTATGGATTTTTCTTTCCAACATTCAGCTTCATGACAAGCAATTAATTAACTTGGAGAATATTTGGGGCTAAGTGACTTATATTTTTCTGGAATTAATTGTTTCTGTTTATTTTTATATTAGGTAATTAGCTACGCTTGTAATTTGCTTACGTAAAGCGAAATAATGATGATGGTACACGTTTGGGCTAGAAAATAATGGTAATTTAGGATATTTATATATTATTTCTTTTAGCATAACCTTTAAATTTACATTGCAAACTCACATTGTCAGACCAGTTACACATAAATCATTATTAATGAAATATACCTTAGGTCGTGTTTCTAGTATTTGCACAATTGGGAAAAAAAGGACTTTATTATCTAAAACATTGGCAAAATAGTCTGTAAATGACAAAATAACGTATCAGACATCTAACAATTACATTAAAGGAAGTCTGTACATTTTCTATCATTTATATGAAAGAGCAGTATTGAAATATGATGACATTTTTTTTTAACTAAAAAATATGAAGTAATGGCTGTTTTAGATTTAAAGGGACATGAAACCCATTTTTTTTTATTAGTAGGGTGTACGCAACTGATACTGTTGCATTAGTTTCCATTTAAAAACACTTTTAATTTACATTTTTCATGCAAAACCAATCTACATATTTTGATGCAGCTCGTTCATGTGCATGGCAGAAAAGCATGGAATTTAGGCCTCTATTTAACATGCACCGGAGCATATCATTGCACGTGAGGAGAAGTGGCCAATCGCACGCAAGCAGGGCTGCCAATCACGTACAGGGGGATTGAAGAATGCCACTTTACAATTGGCGTAGACGGATAAGAAAAAGCTCTGAAGATGCTCTTGCAGCTTCTTAAATGGAGCCCATATTGTCCTTTTAAGTTTCAGAACAACATTCTAAGAGAATAGAATATATTTCACTTACAAATAATTACAACTGGTAGATAAATAATAATCCTCACCAACATTTGTTTTCCTTTAACAAGAGGACATGGCAAAGCAATTTGTTGTGTGTTAAAGGGACAGTAGAGCCACAAATGTAAAGGGACAGTAACTCCAGAATTGTAAAGGGACAGTAAAGTCAAAATTAAACTTTCATGTTTCAGATAGACCACTGGTTTTCAAACTTCTCCTGAGGCCTCCCTAACAGGCCAGATTTTCAGGGTTACCTTGGGTGAGAACAGTAAAACTACCGTTTACTATTCAGCTGATTATTTCACCTGTGCTTCAGTTCAGACATCCTCAAAATCAAGCCTGTTATGGAGGTCTGAGGGCAGGTTTCAAAACCAGTGAGATTGAACACATCACTTTAACCAATTATTTCTCTTGTTATCCTTTGTTGAAAAGCATACATAGGTAAGTTAATGAGCAGCAATGCACTACTGGAAGCTAGCTGCTGATTAGTGGCTACACATATATGCATCTTGTCATTGGCTCACTCACAGTGTTCAGCTAGCTCCCAGTAATATATTGCTGCTCCTTCAACAAAGGAATAGAGCAAATTTGAAAATAAAAGTAAATTGGAATGTAGTTTAAACTTGTATCATTAAAGAAAATTTGTATTTAAAACATTGCTGATAAACTTACTGTAAGAACTGATTTATGATTTATATTATTGAACAGTAGTTTTTGAGTTTTCATTTTCTTAAACTGAAATAATTATCACAAGAAAACTTCATTAAACTATACACAGTAACCAACAATATCAGATCAAACACAAATGCAAAAAGAGAGACTCCTCAAATCATTAGAAACTCAAGTAAGTGAATCTTATGGTCTTGTAGCTTCCAACACCTCCTGTTCAAAGAATAATGATGAAAACCTATAAAAAAACAAAAAAAACTATTCAATGTAAAATACACTTTGCACTTCACTATGGTTCAGGGGAGTGAACATCAGCAAGAATGTGTGACGACCAGTGTACAAAATATTTTGTCACAGAGGATCCTTGTATGATCAACATAGAAAAAAAGGAAGAATTTGTGACATTTCTATAGAATAATTTGTTTTTTACAGATGTTCTTTATTAATTTTACTTTGTATTAAAGGATATTACCATATCTGTATATTCATATTATGAATAAGCAATTAGGTGTAGCAGTGCATAAAATTTGCATACAAAATTTAAAGCCACCATTCTGTTTGAAAAATGTGCCTTGTTTTGCATTTCACGGACACACTACTTGAGAAGCCTCTTGGTGTGTTTATCTTTTTTTCCTTTGCTGTGGCCAATAACAGACATAAATAAATATGCTTTTCTGCTGATAAATGTATAGTCTGTAGCTACAACTTGGACTGCATTATGCAATGCATCAACTGTGGGGGGTAGGACATATAAACAGTATCTCACAAAAATGAGTACACCCCTCACATTTTTGTAAATATTTTTTTATATTTGCTCCAATGTAAAGTAGTGAGTGTACAGCCTGTATAACAATGTAAATTTGCTGTCCCCTCAAAATAACTCAACACACAGCCATTAATGTCTAAACCGTTGGCAACAAACGTGAGTACACCCCTAAGTAGAAATGTACTAATTGGGCCCAAAGTGTCAATATTTTGTGTCACCATTATTTTCCAGCACTGCCTTAACCCTTTACGGCATGACGTTCTCCAGAGCTTCACAGATTGCCACTGGAGTCCTCTTCCAATCCTCCATGACGACATCACCAAGCTGGTGGATGTTAGAGACCTTTCACTCCCCCACCTTCCGTTTGAGGATGCCCCACAGATACTCAACAGGGTTTAGATCTGGAAACATGCTTGGCCAGTCCATCATCTTTACCCTCAGCTTCTTTAGCAAGGAAGTGGTCATCATGGAGGTATGTTTGGGGTCGTTATCATGTTGGATTACTGCTCTGCGGCCCAATCTCCGAAGGGTAGGGATCATGCTCTGCTTCAGTATGTCACAGTAAATGTTAGCATTCATGGTTCCCTCGATAACCTGTAGCTCCCCAGTGCCGGCAGCACTCATGCAGGCCCAAACCATGACACTCCCTCCACTATGCTTGACTGTAGGAAAGACACACTTGTCTTTGTACTCCTTACCTGGTTGCTGCCACACACGCTTGACACCATCTAAACCAAATACGTTTATCTTGGTCTCATCTGACCACAGGACATGGCACCAGTAATCCATGTCCTTAGTCTGCTTGTCTTCAGCAAACTGTTAGAGGGCTTTCTTGTGCATCATCTTTAGAAGAGGCTTCCTTCTGGGATGACAGCCATGCAGACCAATTTGATGCAATGTGCGGCGTATGGTCTGAGCACTGACAGGCTGACCCCCCACCCCTTAAACCTCTGCAGCAATGCTAGCAGCACTTATACGTCTATTTCCCAAAGACAACCCTTGGATATGATGCTGAGCATGTGCACTCAACTTCTTTGGTTGACCATGGTGAGGTCTTTTCTGAGTGGAACCTGTCTTGTGAAACCACTGTATGGTCTTGCCCACCGTGCTGCAGCTCAGTTTCAGGGCCTTGGCAATCTTCTTATAGCCTAGGCCATATTTATGTAGAGCAACAATTCTTTTTTTTCAGATCCTCAGAGAGTTCTTTGCCATGAGGTGCCATGTTGAACTACTAGTGACCAGTATGAGAAAGTGTGAGAGCGATAACACCAAATTTAACACACCTGCTCCCCATTCACACCTGAGACCTTGTAACACTAATGAGTCACATGACACCGGGGAATTACTCCAATTAACTCTTTCACTGCTGGGACGCTCACAAAACTGGCCTTAAAGGGAATACTGCTTGGTAGAAACAGAAGCTGCTGATTGGTGGCTGAACATACAGTATATACCGCATTTTGTCGGCTCATGTTAAAGCAATGTTGGTTTGCATTAGTAATCAAGCTTTTTTGGGGCCTGTTATTACAAAATCACCTGCCATCTGTATTTTAAATGTAAAAATAAAAGTTTCCCTTTTGATAGACGGAATAAGCAATAACTGAAGACTATGGGGCATATTTATCACGCTCCTTCAGGACCGCCAGAAAAATAAGTTATGAAGCAGCGGTCTAAAGACCGCTGTTCAATAACCTGTCCACCTGCTCTAATGCGGTGGACAAACATCGCCGGAAATCAACCTGATCCAATACGATCGGGTTGATTGACACCCCTGCTAGTGGCCGATTGGTTTATGCGAATCTGCGGAGGGCGGCATTGCACCAGCAGTTCACAAGAACTGCTGATGCAATGATAAATGCCGAGACCGTATACTGTTGGCATTTATCGATGTGCAGTGGACATGATCTGCAATATCGGATCATGTCCGCTCGCACGTTCTTAAATAGGCCCCAATAAATGTGAAATTTATCACTGGGAAGTAAATTTAAGTCTCAAAAAGCAAATCAACTCATAGCAGCACTTGCTTAACCTAGATTATACACTTTAATAAAAAAAAAGACTTTGTAGGTTTAATATTGATGTGAAATTCACTTAAGAAAATAGTATTGTAGTAGAAACGTATTAATCATGATGGCTGCCTATGTAAATATTCATTGTATTCATGTCAGACCTTGAAGATTACAAGCCTTTGAGCAGACTTAACTATAAGAGTTGAGGTTGCATTTCAGAAGCAATTTTTGCTTAAAATGTAAGGGATTAAAGATACATGAATTAAAGAGACACTGAACACTAAATACATTTTATACACCTCCTCTAACTGAGTGCTGCTTTTTTGGAACGTAGGTTACACTGCAGGTATCTGAAGGAGGGTTGTTGCACACGTGCAAACACATCAGCACTGGGGAATGTAGTGATCGATTTCAACAGTGAGTGAGGTGGAGAATAACCTCAATAGTATGCTTATAAAATGTATTTAGCATTTAATGTTTCTTTAAGAACTCTATTTAATCCTTCTGCTCCATACAACCAAATAATATAAGAAGATAACAAAAGGAGGAGAAGACTAGTAGATTTAACTTGTCACAAAATAAACAAACAACATTTTAATTTTAATTAAGGGATGTTGGCAATTGGTTCCTTCATACTTTAAACAACAAGAAGTTAAGATCCAAAAGCAACATCTGGGATGGAGCCCCATTTTTCAGCCAAGGCAAAGACTTCATGGCACTCTTTTGACCTGCCTACTTGGGGAGGAGCATCTTAGGCCATCACTTAGTATAAGATGTCCCTCCCTTCAGCCTGGCTATCACTCTGCCCCTCCTCTCTGAAAATAGTGGAGGCCAATATCTACCACCACAAGAGGAAGTTTCTGTACTCCCACCTATAGGAACCCCCAGCTCCCCTAGCGAAAATGCCCATACGGTCTTACCAAGGATAGTTTGGGTAACCTTACCCCTACCATGTGCCCTGTAGGAACACTATGGAAGCTGTAAATACTCCAAGCCACTATTTGACCAAAAAAAGGTGAAAAATGGAAGAGTAAACAGGGCCATCAGCAGCAAAAGAGGCCTATATCATTCAGATAGCAACTTATAACCAGGTAGGCCTGACACTAAGCTACTTTATTGCCACTCAAACACATCTAACCAAACGACACTACCCATCCCTTCTGTGTCTTAACCCTTAGGGGATTTGTACATTAGACATCAAGTCTCTGTGCAAACCTTCCTGCCATAACATGATTTTTTCTTATACATTGCAATATGTGTGCAGAGCTACTTATAACAATTCCATTTATCTTGTAGATGCACATGTGCATTTGTTTGGTTATGAATGCTAATTCGTTAACAAAAGATGTATATTCGTCTTGTTTTCATGAAACAAATATCAGAACACATAAACCCTGAAATTGAAAGAAAACTCATAAATACTGACGACATTTGGCATTATTAATTTGTTTCCTTTAAATTACCTTAGGTTAAAATACCTGTAGCGCTCTGGAATGCCATGCTTATCCCAATTCTTGCCTCAAACAGCGCTACAAGGAGGCTTAGCGTGGCGGATATCAGGACCTGCGTTAAAGGACAAGTTTTTTTAGGCCCTGGGATCCAGCGCTCTAAGCATCCTATGAGTATGACCCGGGCTATGTGAAGAAGGGCCTGGGGTTAGCACGACTCTCCAGCGATCTAAAGGTAAGTATTGGACACTACAGGGGAACTTTCTCACCTGTAGCAGAGGAAAATTTCCATTTTTTTAACGAAAACAAAAATAAATGTTCCACAAATGTTCAGTATGTTAAAGGAAATGAATACTGAATAGCACGGGCAACAAATATTCAAAATACAACATTTTTTGAATATTCATTTTAAAAGATTAGATTGATCCAAATGTTTCGCCCGTGTACATGGGTATTTAAAATCTTTTGTGTAACCAATGAACCATATAATGAAAACACTGTATATTGGGAGGTATATTTGACATTATTAGAGATATCATAGGTAAGGGTGTCCCAAATGAAAGAGAACCCTTGCTTTACAGAAAGGCGTGTAAATTGCAAGCCTTGGTGTTAAGCTATCTGTATTGATTTACTAAATCTAGAAGTATAACCGTACATAAGATCAATAAAAAACTCCCTTACTAACAATCAAAATCTCTCTCTGCAAGATTAAAAAATATATGCAACATAAAATTCATACATGTTTGCTAATCAGATGTATAGATGAATATTATCTCTGAGTTGGCTTTCTGCTTGTAAACTAAATGCACAAATGAAGTGTGATTGAGAAGCTTTATAAGCTATAATAAGAAGAATTTGTAACTTTTTTATGTGATTTTACTAAATATTGTTACAGTTACCGGGTACTTTTTATTGTTATTAAAGTTATTTTGAATAAAAATGGTGCTGGCTCCTATGTTCTCAGCAGCAGAGCTAATTAGTTTCATCATGCCATGGATAACCACTTTCAGTTATAAATTGGTGTGTGGTGGATGATGTCTGTCAAAACTTGACCTATTTTATATTGCAGAAAGCTTAATGTGCACAGCCCACATACACATTCTCAGGAGATCTAAGGCAACAATCAAAATCAGGGCAGGCACCAGAGATTCAAGGTCAAAGAGTCAAAGTCAAAGGGTCAAAATACCAGTGGATCAGTAACAAAAAGCCACAAACACAATAAAGCACTGTAACTACTGAGCATATAAGCTTCAGACTGCTAGTCTAAATTGGGTGTTGAATGAATATGATGTGCACCTGGTTTATCAGGTGTATAAGGTGGGATCAAACAAAGTGAGGGAAAAGCACTGTGCACACACAGATTAGCAGGAAGCACCTAGACAAATGCTGGGGGTGATGGAGGAGTTTTCTGTGGTCCACAGAACCATCCAAAAGTTTAAGGACCTTCAGAAAAGACAACAAGGACTACTCCAGAAGATACAGAACTTTGTTCATGATGGTAAATATTTATAGCTACCTCTGTATTTTTGTTGTTGTTCAGTGCTCCTGTGAATTGATATGTGTGTATGACATGTAAATGAATATGCATACACATCCATACCAATGTGTTTGTGTGTGTGTTGTAGAGTCATATGCATATTTCTAATTTGTTTTCTTTGTTCTCATAGGTATGCTGGCAAGGCTAAGGCCATTAACATCTTTAGTTTTATATGCTTCAAATGCGCAAGAGAGTCTTTATGAATGCTGGGCCCAAGTGTAGGTAACCACTCCGCGATAATGCCACACAGGACTATAGATTATAATGGAAGGAACTCCCACTAATGAAACTGTAGAAAATATAGGTAAAGCAATGATCAATGAATTTCTAACGTGATATCACTTTACACTTAGCCGTCTATTCAGCTTCATACGCATCTTTAAATATAGGCCTTTGTTATGTTTACACACACACACACTGGCAAATTCATACTCACACTCACAAGTCATTATGGCACATTGCACCAGCCAAGCTCTAAGGACATTTGGGTCTATACTAACAGAAAACAGGGGCTCCTGTCCCTTTTATTTATGTCTCTGTATTATTACCAGTGTCCTTAAAATAACTTAATTTCCTTTATTGCTCCCTCCACACAATCCCTTAGTGTAGTATAAAGCTATGTTATATATTTTTAAATTAAAGTGGCACTGAAGTCATTATTTTCTTGGTTACATTAAAAATAGTCACCAAGGGGGGGGCGAGCCGACTAACAAGAAGAATGGCCGCATCTCACTAATGCTCCGCAATTGATGTGCGCCCAAAGACATAATAGGGGATGTTTAACACTGAGTCTCTGTTACATTGATGACCAATAACTGAGAGATGTGCTGCCGAAATAAATAAGGATGGAAAGAGCATAAAAATAAACGGAACAGTCCGGTCTCTGGTAACGATCATAATAGCCTGAGGTGTCAGTAGCGGGCCTGTGATGAGCCTATTCAGCTACGCAACTCGAAAGTGAACTGCTCAATGGCTAAAGGAGACATCAAGCCTGACAAGATTTACGGAGCCGCAAGGAGCTCCGTTCAACTTGGAGGAGTAGAACCTGTAGACATCGGGAGAGGCGGTCTCCAGTGGAAGGTAAAGATTTCCGCCCATGCTGCAGAGAAATTGATCCACAGTGGCGGTGGGGGCATTAAACAGGCTATCACAGAATATAATGAATAAAGTCTTGAAGGGGTGGTAAAAATGTTTATTTATTGAAAAACTTGAGTACCGTTTATATACAGAGACAATCTAGGTTTCCGCAGCCTTTTAAGCACAGCAGTTCCCCCGCCATCTTGAACACACACACAGGCTTAATTTTGCTTCACTGTGATCAGTATAACTAGACAGGAAATCTGGTGTCCTGTTTTTATGGCTTCTACACTGGCTGCAATAGATAGCAGGAGGTCATACAACACAGTCCTCTCCTTAAATAAAGCAGTTCCCCTATATTAGTATGAAGGATTGGCTCAGTACATAGCCATCCTGGGTCTTCGTGGCGGGAATCTATGTAAATAATATTAAACAGAGCTGAATAACATAATCCAAACCCACACCAGCAAGGTCATAACAATAAACTCTGATTGGGAAACAGGTATCATTTCCTGTATAATAACAAGCTCAGCAGGGTGCAAGCATGGCTTCCAAAATAATCCAGAAATCAGACAAAGGGGCTAAGCAGTCACTTTCTTCGGGATCAAAAATTAATTCTTACTTTAGAGCCCTTAATACAGCAAACCTGGACGACCAGGGTCACCCCCACACCAGAAAGATGTACAAACCACAGCTGATAAAGACACTGAAACCCCAATCACTAGAGCAGATATAAAAGACCTGCCGACAAGAGCTGACTTTACACAATTTTTTCAACAAGTAAGCCAAATAATCAAAGAGAGCCTCTCAGATGTTAAAAAAGAGGTAGCTGAATTAGGGGGTAGAGTGGCTTATCTAGAGGAGCAAACCGAATCTCAAACATCCGACACAGATTTGCTTACTAGGAAAATAAATGCCCAGGAGGCAGAAATAGCCTTTTTACACAGCAAAATGGAAGACCTTGACAATCGAGGAAGAAGGCAAAATCTTCGTATTAGGGGTATACCCGAAAAGATTTCTGCAGACAATCTCAATGCATACCTCCAAAGCCTGTTTAGTGGACTCATGTCTGACCCCCAGCTACCTGATTTACCACTTGACAGAGCCCACATGGCCCTCAGACCACCCCCAAAGGAAAATTAACCTCCACGAGAGGTAATTATGAGGTTTCATAAGTTCACAGATAAAGAAAAGGTTCTAACAGCAGCAAGAAAACAAAAGGAAATTAGAGTGGGAGAAGATATACTCCAAATTTACGCTGACTTGAGCCCTATGACCCTGCAAAACAGAAAGGAATCCAGGTTCCTGACTCTCCATCTAAGAGACTTGGGAATAGCATACAGGTGGGGGTTCCCCTTCTGCCTGAGGGTGCTAAAAACCAACAAAGTCTACATTTATTGCACCCAAGAACATCTTGAGACTTTCTGTCACCAACCAGACATCCCGCTGCCTAGGTCACCTTCAGTGGGCTGCGAGAGGGATAGCACAGCTTATGGGGAGTCAATGCATCCTAGACCTCAGAGGGAACATTGGTCATAGGTAGCCAGAAAGAAAAATAAAGACAACAAATCCCACCTGGATACAGCAGACCCAGAACCGGACGTTGGATGATCAAATAACTCAGTTTTGTACCTCCAATGGAGGAGAAGATACTTACAGAATGGCCATTAGGCTGATACTCACAAATGGAATTTTGACTTAAGCTCAGTAGGACATTATTGTTCGCCTGAAGTTAGAGTTATATACAAGGTTTCATCCTTTATTACTAGTTTTTATTTGTTTATAATAGTACAAGTACTATCTCACTATATTACTAACTCTTTGAGTGCAAGTTAAGCAACACTGGTTACTTTAACCCCTGAGAGAATTCCTCTCTCTGACTCGCAGAGAGAATGCGAGAATTATTCGCAATGTTGGTATGGCAATTGCATTGTTTGTTTTTGTTATGTATGTTCTTGTTTTTCTACAGGTCAAATTAATTTCTTGAGGTTAAACACTTCCACAGCCTGGCTTCCAGTTAGGATGACTTATGTCACCCCGATCCTCTTACCAGCCCACTCAATAGCTGTAATTCCTATAGACTGGAATGATTTAGGTAATGAACAGCAACAGGGTATATTATGCATGACCCAAAGACCATCTCATGAGGTAAGGGCACACACTATTTACACAATATAGTTATGGCTCACACTGATTTGATTTTGATTTCACAAAACTGTAAGGGGCTTAACTCCCCAACTAAGCGTTCGTGGCATTAAACTGCTTTAAAAAAGAGAGGGGACATATTATATTTCTACAGGAAACTCATTTTCCCAGAATCCACGAACCTAAACTACGCTCTAAAGAGTTTCCCTGGAGCTATACCCACTCAAATATTAAAAAATGAAACGGGGTGGCAATCTTATTTCAGAAACAAGTTAACTTCCACTTATTTGAAAACATACCGACAATGAGGGTAGATATTTGATCCTGCTGGGGCTTCTGTATAACCGCCCGGTTACTCTGGTCAATATTTACTCCCCTAACGCTGACCAAGTAGCATTTTTATCCAAAATTAGCAATAAAATCTTAGAGGTTAAAAAGGGGGCTTTGATGATGGGGGGAGATCTCAATGTGGCGTTGTCATCACAGATGGATTGTTCATTAGGCCATAATTCCACACCTGCAAAAACTAGGAATTCCATACAAAGCATTTTGAGGGCGCTGACTCTCATGGATGTGTGGTGACTGCACCATCCTGGGGAGCGTAATTATAACTTTTTTTCAAATCCTAATCAGAGTTACTCACGCATTGACTATTGGTTTATGGACCAACTCAACTTATCAATTGCAAGAGACGCAAATATTTTGCCGATCTCGTGGTCGGACCACTCGGCGGTTCTATTAAATTTGACCTGGTCCTCCATGCCTCTGAGACCATTTACCTGGAGGTTGGATGAGGCTATGCTACATGACCCTATTTTCAAGTTAGATATTAATAAATCTATAAAATAATATTTTTACATTCATGAGGAGAGCCAGACTTCCCATATGACCAACTGGCTAGCTCATAAAGCGGTTCTTAGAGGGAAATTTATAAAGAAAAAGGCCCTATTAAAAAAGATAAATTCTGCTGAATACAAAGTTCACTTACTAGAACTGAATAAAATAGAGGCCTTACATAAAGCCTCTCCAAGAGACCAGAGCATAACAGATAAACTCAATAAGGCCAAGACGAATCTAAAAAAATACCTTAATAAAGAAGCACACAAAAGAGCTCTATATCTTAATAAGATTTACTACCAGGGGGGAAATAGGGCAGGAACACTGCTGGCAAAGGCCCTCAGATGTAAAGTGGCCCAATTGCATATTCTCAGCATATCTGACCCTTTGAGAGGGAATTTATCAGATCCTAAAGCTATAATGCGTTTAGGGACTACTATTATACCCTGTATAATCTCCCAAAAAATACAGAGCCATCTCATATAGAGGCCATGAACCAATATCTGGAGGAGACTGATCTACCTTTGCTAAGTAAAGAGAATATAGACACACTAGAGTCACCCATCTCCCTTCAAGAAATAGTGGACGTTATAGATGGCTTACCGGCAAATAAGAGCCCAGGCCCAGACGGGTTCTCTAATAAATATTATAAGATATATCAGATTTTTTAGGATGTTTTTTAGTACATATGGTGGGCGGGCAGCATCTCGCTAGCTGCGAGTTCGAGCGAGTCGACCAGACACCTTGTTGGCAAGAAAATTGACGCTTTAGTACATGGAGCCCACAGTCTGTAATCTGTTGGTGAGTTGGCTGGCCTGACCCTACCCACCCCAGTACTTTATAAAGTGACCACAGTAGTCTGTGACATGGACCAGCCCCCCCGTAATGTATATAGTGGTACTGTATAGACTGACACTGTTTACCCCCTGCCCCCCATGCTGTAGTAACAAGGTCTGTAATTTGCTGGTTCCACAAACATACACATACAGTACATGCAAGCATAAATACACACACAGTCACATACATACACACACATACATGCATAAATACACACACAGTCACATACACACACATAGACACACACATACATGCATAAATACACACACAGTCACATATACACACACACACACACATACATGCATAAATGCACACACAATCACATACACACACATATAAATGCATAAATACACACACAGTCACATACACACACACACACACACACACATACATGCATAAATACACACAAGTCACATACATGCACACACATACATGCATAAATACATACACAGTCACATACACACACATACATGCATAAATACACACACAGTCACATACACACACACACACACATACATGCATAAATACACACACAATCACATACACACACACATACATGCAAAAATACACACACAGTCACATACACACGCACACATACATGCATAAATACACACACAGTCACATACACACACACATACACACACACATACATGCATGCATAAATACACACACAGTCACATACATACATACACACATACACACATACACACACACATAAACACCAATGGGTAAAACAGAAAGACTAACCCCTGTATTCAGAGACACTAGTGAAGCATCATGTCACACTCATATGATATCAGTGCAGGCAGTGGCAGATTATTGTTTTGTTTTTTTAAGCTAGGCCCCCACCCTTGGGGGCCCAGTCGCAATTGCAACCTCTGCACCCCCTGTAGTTTCGCCCCTGGTCCTGCCGCTTCAGTCCCGTGGGTTCCCCCTCCACAGATGAATCGAGTAGATCTAAGACATGTAAGACAAGAGGAAACAGCACAACCCAGATTCAAGATTGATCAGGGTTTAAATTGTCCACACATGTGAGGGAGATTATACCTATGATTAAGTGCCGCAGGGTACGAAACATGTAAGGTTTCCTCCTCCTCCACCTTTTGTTTGCAACATGAGTGTTGTTATTTTAGAGAATTTTTGAAAAAAGAATGACTTTTTAACTTTTATCCTGGAGTGACGCCTGTCCTTCTCTACGCTGCATTGAGGCCCCCTGGGTAGATTGTTCCTAGGCGATACATCCATTGCGCCTCTCGCTGAAGGAGTACTTTGTTCCGGTCCCCTCCCCTATCCAGAGGGGGGACGTGATCAATCAGCGTGTACCTTATGGATGCCACAGAATGGTTATTTTGCACACAGTGCCTCGCTACAGGTTGATCCAAGTCCCCCGACTTCAATGCCACTCGAATGGCATGTCGATGGTTCGCCATTCTTTCTCTTAGCGTGCCTTTTGTCTTACCAACATAGAAGCGGGAACAGGGACATGCCAACAAGTATACAACAAAGTGGTTGTGCATGTTATAGAGTGTCGAATGACATACTGCCTGTTGGTATGTGGATGATGGAATGTTTTTGTACTGATGAGTCAGTTGCAAGTGGTGCACCCTAAACATCGGTATGAACCCTTGATGTTAGTGTGAATTCGAGAAGGAAAACAATATACAGAGGTGTAAGATGGAAAAAAACACACAATATTCTGTACAAATGAACTAAGAACTAATACTCTCCTTTAGGTCAGACCGCAGCCTTCTTGCAGTCTCTCCCTTGTGACTGTGTATAGATAGATAGTAGTGGTAGATGGCGCTGGTCTATTGAGTGATTTTCTCTAGAAAGTGAAGAGAAAAAAAGGCTTGATGCATATATTGAAGCCAATTAATATGGGTGCAGTATACTCACTCCATAAGATGAATCTTTACAGCTGAAAGGGAACATAGCGTCAGATGGCAAGAGTCCACAGGTTCCTGGAGTCAAATACTGAATTTTCAGGTTTATCCAAAAGTGGACTATAAATAAATAGAGACCCAAATGACAAAAGTATCCAGTGTGTAATTGAAAAAAATATAGGCCTAGATTTAGAGTTCGGTGGTAAAAGGGCTGCTAACGCTCCGCGGGCTTTTTTCTGGCCGCACCATAAATTTAACTCTGGTATCGAGAGTTAAAACAAATGCTGCGTTAGGCTCCAAAAAAGGAGCGTAGAGCATTTTTACCGCAAATGCAACTCTCGATACCAGAGTTGCTTACGGACGCGGCCGGCCTCAAAAACGTGCTCGTGCACGATTCTCCCATAGGAAACAATGGGGCTGTTTGAGCTGAAAAAAAACCTAACACCTGCAAAAAAGCAGCGTTCAGCTCCTAACGCAGCCCCATTGTTTCCTATGGGGAAACACTTCCTACGTCTGCACCTAACACTCTAACATGTACCCCGAGTCTAAACACCCCTAACCTTACACTTATTAACCCCTAATCTGCCGCCCCCGCTATCGCTGACCCCTGCATTACACTTTTAACCCCTAATCTGCCGCTCCGTAAACCGCCGCCACCTACGTTATCCCTATGTACCCCTAATCTGCTGCCCTAACATCGCCGACCCCTATGTTATATTTATTAACCCCTAATCTGCCCCCCACAACGTCGCCGACACCTACCTACACTTATTAACCCCTAATCTGCCGAGCGGACCTGAGCGCTACTATAATAAATGTATTAACCCCTAATCCGCCTCACTAACCCTATAATAAATAGTATTAACCCCTAATCTGCCCTCCCTAACATCGCCGACACCTACCTTCAATTATTAACCCCTAATCTGCCGACCGGAGCTCACCGCTATTCTAATAAATGTATTAACCCCTAAAGCTAAGTCTAACCCTAACACTAACACCCCCCTAACTTAAATATAATTTACATCTAACGAAATAAATTAACTCTTATTAAATAACTTATTCCTATTTAAAGCTAAATACTTACCTGTAAAATAAATCCTAATATAGCTACAATATAAATTATAATTATATTATAGCTATTTTAGGATTAATATTTATTTTACAGGCAACTTTGTAATTATTTTAACCAGGTACAATAGCTATTAAATAGTTAAGAACTATTTAATAGTTACCTAGTTAAAATAATTACAAATTTACCTGTAAAATAAATCCTAACCTAAGTTATAATTAAACCTAACACTACCCTATCAATAAAATAATTAAATAAACTACCTACAATTACCTACAATTAACCTAACACTACACTATCAATAAATTAATTAAACACAATTGCTACAAATAAATACAATTAAATAAACTATCTAAAGTACAAAAAATAAAAAAGAACTAAGTTACAGAAAATAAAAAAATATTTACAAACATAAGAAAAATATTACAACAATTTTAAACTAATTACACCTACTCTAAGCCCCCTAATAAAATAACAAAGACCCCCAAAATAAAAAATTCCCTATCCTATTCTAAAATACAAAAATTACAAGCTCTTTTACCTTACCAGCCCTGAACAGGGCCCTTTGCGGGGCATGCCCCAAGAATTTCAGCTCTTTTGCCTGTAAAAAAAAACATACAATACCCCCCCCAACATTACAACCCACCACCCACATACCCCTAATCTAACCCAAACCCCCCTTAAATAAACCTAACACTAATCCCCTGAAGATCTTCCTACCTTGTCTTCACCATACCAGGTTCACCGATCCGTCCTGGCTCCAAGATCTTCATCCAACCCAAGCGGGGGTTGGCGATCCATAATCCGGTGCTCCAAAGTCTTCCTCCTATCCGGCAAGAAGAGGACATCCGGACCGGCAAACATCTTCTCCAAGCGGCATCTTCTATGTTCTTCCATCCGATGACGACCGGCTCCATCTTGAAGACCTCCAGCGCGGATCCATCCTCTTCTTCCGACGACTAGACGACGAATGACGGTTCCTTTAAGGGACGTCATCCAAGATGGCGTCCCTCGAATTCCGATTGGCTGATAGGATTCTATCAGCCAATCGGAATTAAGGTAGGAATTTTCTGATTGGCTGATGGAATCAGCCAATCAGAATCAAGTTCAATCCGATTGGCTGATCCAATCAGCCAATCAGATTGAGCTCGCATTCTATTGGCTGATCGGAACAGCCAATAGAATGCGAGCTCAATCTGATTGGCTGATTGGATCAGCCAATCGGATTGAACTTGATTCTGATTGGCTGATTCCATCAGCCAATCAGAAAATTCCTACCTTAATTCCGATTGGCTGATAGAATCCTATCAGCCAACCGGAATTCGAGGGACGCCATCTTGGATGACGTCCCTTAAAGGAACCGTCATTCGTCGTCTAGTCGTCGGAAGAAGAGGATGGATCCGCGCTGGAGGTCTTCAAGATGGAGTTGGTCGTCATCGGATGGAAGAACATAGAAGATGCCGCTTGGAGAAGATGTTTGCCGGTCCGGATGTCCTCTTCTTGCCGGATAGGAGGAAGACTTTGGAGCACCGGATTATGGATCGCCAACCCCCGCTTGGGTTGGATGAAGATCTTGGAGCCAGGACGGATCGGTGAACCTGGTATGGTGAAGACAAGGTAGGAAGATCTTCAGGGGATTAGTGTTAGGTTTATTTAAGGGGGGTTTGGGTTAGATTAGGGGTATGTGGGTGGTGGGTTGTAATGTTGGGGGGGGGTATTGTATGTTTTTTTTTACAGGCAAAAGAGCTGAAATTCTTGGGGCATGCCCCGCAAAGGGCCCTGTTCAGGGCTGGTAAGGTAAAAGAGCTTGTAATTTTTGTATTTTAGAATAGGGTAGGGAATTTTTTATTTTGGGGGTCTTTGTTATTTTATTAGGGGGCTTAGAGTAGGTGTAATTAGTTTAAAATTGTTGTAATATTTTTCTTATGTTTGTAAATATTTTTTTATTTTTTGTAACTTAGTTCTTTTTTATTTTTTGTACTTTAGCTAGTTTATTTCATTGTAGTTATTTGTAGGTATTGTATTTAATTTATTTATTGATAGTGTAGTGTTAGGTTTAATTGTAGGTAATTGTAGGTAGTTTATTTAATTATTTTATTGATAGGGTAGTGTTAGGTTTAATTATAACTTAGGTTAGGATTTATTTTACAGGTAAATTTGTAATTATTTTAACTAGGTAACTATTAAATAGTTCTTAACTATTTAATAGCTATTGTACCTGGTTAAAATAATTACAAAGTTGCCTGTAAAATAAATATTAATCCTAAAATAGCTATAATATAATTATAATTTATATTGTAGCTATATTAGGATTTATTTTACAGGTAAGTATTTAGCTTTAAATAGGAATAAGTTATTTAATAAGAGTTAATTTATTTCGTTAGATAAAAATTATATTTAAGTTAGGGGGGTGTTAGTGTTAGGGTTAGACTTAGCTTTAGGGGTTAATACATTTATTAGAATAGCGGTGAGCTCCAGTCGGCAGATTAGGGGTTAATAATTGAAGTTAGGTGTCGGCGATGTTAGGGAGGGCAGATTAGGGGTTAATACTATTTATTATAGGGTTAGTGAGGCGGATTAGGGGTTAATACATTTATTATAGTAGCGCTCAGGTCCGCTCGGCAGATTAGGGGTTAATAAGTGTAGGTAGGTGTCGGCGACGTTGTGGGGGGCAGATTAGGGGTTAATAAATATAACATAGGGGTCGGCGATGTTAGGGGCAGCAGATTAGGGGTACATAGGGATAACGTAGGTGGCGGCGATTTGCGGTCGGAAGATTAGGGGTTAATTATTTTAAGTAGCTTGCGGCGACGTTGTGGGGGGCAAGTTAGGGGTTAATAAATATAATATAGGGGTCGGCAGGGTTAGGGGCAGCAGATTAGGGGTACATAAGTATAACGTAGGTGGCGGTCGGCAGATTAGGGGTTAAAAATTTTAATCGAGTGGCGGCGATGTGGGGGGACCTCGGTTTAGGGGTACATAGGTAGTTTATGGGTGTTAGTGTACTTTAGGGTACAGTAGTTAAGAGCTTTATAAACCGGCGTTAGCCAGAAAGCTCTTAACTCCTGCTATTTTCAGGCGGCTGGAATCTTGTCGTTAGAGCTCTAACGCTCACTGCAGAAACGACTCTAAATACCAGCGTTAGAAAGATCCCATTGAAAAGATAGGCTACGCAAATGGCGTAGGGGGATCTGCGGTATGGAAAAGTCGCGGCTGAAAAGTGAGCGTTAGACCCTTTAATCACTGACTCCAAATACCAGCGGGCGCCCAAAACCAGCGTTAGGAGCCTCTAACGCTGGTTTTGACGGCTACCGCCGAACTCTAAATCTAGGCCATAGTAACTTACTCCATAAATAAGGAGATTCCAGCTCAGCACAGCAAAACAAGATCTTGACAATCTTTCAACAAAGGATAAAAGGTTTTATTTGCTCAACGCGTTTCAACGTATTACACGTCTTTATCAAGAGCATACATTAAAACAAGTAAAACAGGTAAGTAAAACCAAGTATTGAGTGTGTTTGCTGTGGCTACAGGGCTGGTTTATATACAGGTGAACAATTAGTTCCGATTTCCTGTTGAGCACAGGAAATTGGACTCACAAAAACTTCATAAAATGTTTAATACTATATATATGCATCAATAGTAAACTATTCCTGAGAATAAAAATGAAGAAAAATATATTTTAAAGAAAATCATTAAAAAACCATCTGGTTTGTAACTTGCCCTTGGGTCTGTCCTGACCAGTAAATCTCGTAAATTTGTGCCCCTCCTGTACCCCACCATAGGTGTTAGATTGTTGCTGAAATGTAACTTGGGGTCTGTGGTTATTATAGGCCAATGTGTTCGAAGAGAATGCCCTACGTTTCTGGTCGTGGGTGAAAAAGTAGTGGTCATGATTAGTTTTTCTTCTGAGGTATGTCTTGGCTTCTTCACTAGTAACTCTGCCTGCGTGTATTGTGACACCTCACAGATCATATCCTTGATGAGATGTGTCTTGTAGCCTCTTTCTGCAAATTTCTCTCCCATCTCAGTCAACTTTGAGACTCCCATAGTGTGATCAGAATTGTTGCGTACAGTTCTAATTAACTGTGAGTTAAGGATTCCCTTCAATAGTGCTGGGGGATGACAACTGTCGGCTCTTAAGAGGGAGTTCCTGTCAGTTGGTTTGTTATATAATGTGCACCCTAGGCCCTGTGCCGTCTTGTGTATTTTTACGTTGAGAAAATTAATGGCTTGTTTATCTGTTGTGATTTTAAACCTGACTGTGGTTTCTGTGCTATTAAATGCTTCAAACCATGCATGGAGATCATCCAGGCCCCCTCTCCAAATCAAAAAGATATAATCTATGTACCTACGGTAAAATGCAATAGATGTATCACACTTTCCCCATAGGTACAGATTTTCAAATTGTGACATAAAGATGTTTGCATAAGAGGGGGCCATGGATGATCCCATGGCGGTACCCGCTGTCTGCAGATAAAAGCCCTCTTCAAATCTGAAGTAATTTTTCCGCAGACAGAAGTCCACCAATGCCAGCAGGTACTCGACAGGGGGACCTTCATACAGAGGGTTGTTGGTAAGGTGTTCCTTAACCACCTCCAACCCCTCTGTGTGTGGAATGATTGTGTAGAGACTGTTCACATCCATGGTAACAAGAATGTCACCCTGTTGGATGTGAACAGCCCCCAACAGTCGAATGAATTCACTGGTGTCAAGCACAAAGGAACGAATGTCTTTGACAACCAGTTGAAGCAATAAATCAATGTATTGCGCCACCGGCTGGAGCAAAGACTGTACTGCGGACACAATGGGGCATCCCGGAGGTCTATAAGTTCTTATGGACCTTGGGGATCGTGTAGAGAATAGGGATCCTAGGAAAAGGTGTGGTGCAAAATCTTTTTATGTGTTCTGAGATAAAACCTTGCTCAAAGCCCATACAAATGAGGGCATCCAGCTGTTTTTTATAAGTCACAGTCAGATCAGTTAGCAATGGCATGTAGGTGGATGTGTCTGAGAGTTGGGACATAATGTTCTCCCTGTAATCACAGTAGTCCAGGAGGAAAATAGCCCCACCCTTGTCCGCTGGCCTAATTATTAAAGAAGCGTCATTCTGGAGTGTTGTGATGGCCTTTCTTTCTTCAGGAGTGAGATTGTGTTTCCATTGTGTGTGTTCCCTATCTCTATCCAGGTCCCGGGAGATAAGTCTTATGAAGTTTTTTGTGCTTGCACTACAATTAACTGGTTCAAATGTACTCTGAACCTGGCAGCTACGTTCCACTGTTGTCTTAGGACAGTCTGTAGTTGAATTTTGAAAAAACTCTTTAAGTTTTAAAGTTCTATTCAGCTTGTGAACATCCAACTTTTGCTCATACTCCGTAACTGCTGTACTAGGGACAAAGGACAGTCCCTCATTGAGCAGTTGGAGTTCACAAGCTGAAAGAACATGAGAGCTGAGATTGATTACTGCATCCTTTGTCGCCCCCTTCTGGGAGGTCTGTGTCTTGGTCCCCGCCCGCCTAATATGGGGTCTGGAGTGCTGCCCCCTCGTGACCGAGTAGTTACCCCTAAAAAATGCCTAGGGGTGGATTGTGTATTATATTGTTCAAATGTGTCTACTGGTCCTGGTGAGGTGTATGTTCCGGTGCTATGTGATCTCTCTGTGTCTGTGGATTCTGCCCCACTAGTATCAATTGTGTCAAAGCGCACCCGCCTATCCCGTTGTCTCCTTCTAGGTTGTATTTCCCTAGTGCCTGTGAGCCACTTTTAAACCTTGCCCTGTGCATAATCAGAGTTTACAGATTCAAGTTTCCTGTTCTTGAAAACAATCAAATCATTCTTATATTTCTCAATTTGTGTTGTGATTTTAGCCATCCAATTCTCCTGTTGGTCATTTGTTAATAGAGTACTATGTGTAGTTTCAAATTGGTGAATCTCTATTTTAACCTTAGCCAGGGTGGATGTGACCTCTTCAATAACTAGCAAAATTAAATCCAACGAACATTTATTTAAAATGTAGCACCATTTTTTCCTAAATTCCTTTATTTTCCCTTCCAATAGTGGGAACATTATGTACTCTGAACCCCCTTGGTATATGCCCTGTCCTATGATAGTCTGATAGGTAACTACCATGCAATGATAGATCAATCTCATGTTTCTTAAGCTTTAGTAGTGCATAATATAAATTTAAGGGAGTCTCACCAGTTGTTCTGGATATTGGGGCAAATAAAATGCGATCAGCATCATCTTGGGTGTAGGATGCAGTCCCCATCTGTGCTGCCCTGGGTTGGCCTGCTGAATCCTCCACCATATCCACCGTTATGTTAGGCATATCATTTTGACCATTCCCCTGAGATGTCATGATGAAAGGAGAATGGAGAAAGAGGCAACAATGAGATGCAGGTAGCTAGCAAAAAAGCAAATCCTGTAGTGACGGAGCAATTATGCAGTGATACAGTCCCAAAGACATGGTTTGAATGATGGGGTCAAAAAAGAAGGGGTACGCCTGGTCATAAACATATACATCCAATTACTAGATCCTTCCCACTTGTAGGGTATCCGCCTGGGTGCAAACTTGAAAAAAATACAGCAGCCAAAGAAAGGTGCACTCACAGGACTTTCACAACAAAAATGGAGTTACTTTATTTGTAACGTTTTCGGAGATCAAGTCTCCTTCATCAGCATAATAAACAGTGAACAAATACACACTTATATAGTGTTACAACAAAACACACAATCAAACTATACCCGAGTGAATGGCGCCAAACTCCCGGTACTGAAACTCTGTTTGCGTTCCACCGGTGTTACAAACCGGAAGTGGTACATGATGTCACTTCCGGTTTAAATCTCTAACATTGTGATTACTGTTATTACATATACTGTGTAAAAATGTCTAAATAGTGTTTTCAATTCCATATCTACAATAAAACATGTGAATTAGGAACAATCTACCCAGGGGGCCTCAATGCAGCACCTGACTTTAAAGCCCTGGTATAGTGCGGTCTTCATGTGCATTACATACTTGGGGTACAGTCTTTAAACTATCGTGACTCTGTTTCTCTGGCTTTAGGTAGGGGTTCCATATGGGATTTCCCATCCAGCCTTGGTACACAGCACTAGCCAGGGGGGTCTGTAGTATCCTCATTGGCTTTGTGGAAGTCAGGTAGGTTTGGAATTTGTTATCCATATAACACACACCCAACCGGCTATCTCACTATAGGGCAGGTCATAGAGTAAGATATGAATCCCCATGAAGCAAGGAAACGGAACTTAGGTCCCGGTAAGGGAGAAATGGACACTCCAGGTTTGGAGCAACGTGTCGTCATAATTGATAAACATCTAGAAGAGGACATTGCTCACAATTAGGAGGACCAATGGATGATGCAAAAATAATACACTGCATGAGAAGCAGTAGGCTATATAATAGAGAGTGGACATCTGAGGAAGTCCCCATTTTCAGCATGAGAGAATTGCCTTGAATACAGTGCCTGCTTCATTAGAGCTGTGGGACAGATGATCAGTTACCAATTATAGCATAATGTGGACTTCTAAGTGTACTTTCTTCCATTAAGATATATACAGCAGAAGCAAGGAGCATTATAAGTAATGATACAGCCCATAGGTGGACCATATTGAGGATAATATGGACACCGAAGTTATATATTTTAGTGTTTTCTTTTTTATGATCCATTATTGTTTTTCTTTATTGTATCATGATATGTAATTTGGGTAACATGGGAGTATAACATGGGAGTGTATTTGGTCATATGAGGGATTTATATTTTTTGTATATAGAATATAGCACAAAAACTGTAGGAGGCCTAATAGTAGCCATAGTAGAAAATGTAGGTGGCATTTTAGCTCTCTGGACCAAGCTCATTAGGGGTTGGCATATTAGCAGTATAACTTGATATCATGGTTTCATCTGTAGTACTGACACCAGGGTAGGGCACATCATGACCATTAGGATGTAGAGATAATACTGCAACTACACAGCCAACACCTTGGTCCTATAGCCCAGGATAATTAGGATTTTTTATCACCTTTAACGTTTGAATCTGCATAGAGTCATCAGCATAGCAGGGCGATAGTACGTTATAATCTAACAAGCAACATCATAATGTTTTATCAGCTGGAACTTCCACACAGGGTAAGGAAGCAATCTAGGTTTCCCCGTGGGGCAGTACAAAAAGAGCCCAATATTTTCCGTTGTAACCGGAAGCCACATATTTTGAGTAAGTGAAGACTCATATCGTTGATAGTGTTAGTCTTCAGATAGTGCAAATATGGAGAAAACGGCCACCTCATAACATCCTTCAATATGTGGCAATAAGGGATTCAGCCACTTATTTTCCACCCTTAAGAACATATCCCTTTTAAACATATCCCATCAGACTATAGCATGCATACGCTGCAATAGACTCCCTACTTACATTCATATTATATTACATATGTTTTTAGCACTTGGTTAGTGCAGTTTAGAATTCTGTTTTTTCACATAAGTGTGTTGAGATTGGACAAAAAGATTGAGTTTGACCACAGTGTGTAGCATTACCCCTTAAGCTTAAACCGGGGATTTGTGTATATACGTTGCCATGGCAACTAATTCGTATTCAGGATAGAGCACTAAAACAATCGTAGTTTAGGATATCTCACACTTTAACCACTCTAATTCACATGTTTTATTGTAGATATGGAATTGAAAACACTATTTAGACATTTTTACACAGTATATGTAATAACAGTTATCACGATGTTAGAGATTTAAACCGGAAGTAACGTCATGTACCACTTCCGGTTTGTAACACCGGTGGAACGCAAACAGAGTTTCAGTACCGGGAGTTTGGCGCCATTCACTCGGGTATGGTTTGATTGTGTGTTTTGTTGTAACACTATATAAGTGTGTATTTGTTCACTGTTTATTATGCTGATGAAGGAGACTTGATCTCCGAAAACGTTACAAATAAAGTAACTCCATTTTTGTGGGTAAAGTCCTGTGAGTGCACCTTTCTTTGGCTGCTGTATTTTATTCAAGTTTGCACCCAGGCGGATGCCCTACAAGTGGGAAGGATCTGGTAATTGGATATATATTAATATATATATATAATATATATATATATATATATATGTCTATTTTTTATATTTTTATATTCATATTGAAACATAATGAATTTGTTATTTTTAACAATTTTGTACTATTTTTAAACTTTTTAAAGATTCAAAATGTCAATAACTCAAGTCGTAGGTATATATAAAATCTCAACAATATTGTTGTTAATTACTATTTGCGATCCTCTTATGTGCATTGTTCTTTTGGGGTTTTAAAATTGCAATCTATAGAATGTTTTTTATATTGTCTTAAAATGTATCGTTTTATGGATGTGTTTTAACATTACACTTGTCAATCATATAAAGCCGTGTGTGTATGTATATATACCAAAATCCTTTTATATAGCACGTATTGTGATCTTTTTATGTATTTCAAAGCCTGGATTAGGGCATCAAATTGTTTTTAAGTATTGTCTCAAATGGGCAAGTTATTTATGTATTTTTGGCATTTAAACTTTCGCCAGAATGAGGGTGTGTGCCTTTAGCGCAACCGGATCGGTGATTCTCAATATCCAATCAGGAAGAAGTATGGGCTTGAAATAGTGACACCTCCTTCCACTTCATATCTTGCTCTTGAAAAAGGCTGGGCGTACTCCGGGGGAAACGCGTCGAGCTCTTTGGACCAATCTTGAAGGACTGGTCTCAGCTGTGTGCGGTTGAAAAAGTGCCGGTGAGACGTACGAGTCAGCTGTGGGGTTTTCCTGTCCGGACTGCACATGTTCACATCATTGATTGTGAAAGGCTTGTTTTAACCTACTTCTTGTAAGTAGAATCTGTGCTGTTGTGTCATTTATTTATGTGAATAAACTACTACTTTGAATCTGGTCCTCTTGCGCTGTTCCCTTTTTAACAGTTGAATATATATATATAGTGTATA